>NC_140126.1:42702193-42971136 GCF_964035555.1 Netta rufina
ATTTGTCTATAAAATAGTTATCATGTTCCAACTTTTTTTTAATATTTTTGTTTTTATTTATTTTCAGGAATGAAAAATATGATGTAACAAGTACAGTGGATGAAAAATAATTATAAATTAACACTGCCGACTTCCTTCTACACTTTATAAACTTTTAAAGTTTATGACTGCAACAAATTAATGTTAGCTTTAATGACATGCTTGTAAAGGACTAAGTTTCCATCCAGAGGCTGTTCTTTAGACATATCTTTGTATCAAATAGGATTTGATATATTATTTTCACCTGACCATCATGACAATGTACATGACAGTGTATAGTTAGGATATGTAACTTCTCAAAAGTTTCATGTATCAGTTAAGAATATGGAAGTGAAATGAACATAGAGATTTCCTTCGGGGATCTTGCATAAATAAATAAAAAAATAAATAAAAGAATTATTTTGTACATAATGCATCATGATAAGATAAAGTGACACAAAGCAACTACAAAGCAACTGCAAAACCAAAAATTTTTTTTTTTTTTTTTTTGGGGGGGGGGTAGGAGGTTGGTTTTGGTTGTTTTTGTTTTTTTCCAAGAGTGGGAGGAGTGTTTTTTTTTTAAAGTGTCTTTTCAATGGATGCTTCTTCTTGTACCAATTTAATTTAATACTTTTTAATTTAAAATAGCTTTATGTTCATAGAAAAGTATGGTATGTTAACATGTTATCTGATGATAGAAACAATTATAATAAACTGTAGAGAATTTAATTATGTTGTTGCAAGGTTTACTGTGAACAGGTAGCACTTACAGACTTATGCTTTTATGCAAGATTGAAGATGTTTTCTCCCTGTTTTCTGTGAAGAGTTTATACGTTATCATTAAGACCTCTACATGGAGGATACAGAAGGTTTACAGAATGATGGTAGTGCATAAGACTAACTGAACAGTGACAACAGAGGCCACAGGATGTACATCATCGTCTTCTCAACATTATTTCTCAAATTCAAATTATGTTGAGGTTAATTGTTTTACCCTAAAACTTAATGCAAAAGCAAAATATCAAAATAAAGAAGGCAGAAAAGGAAGGGTTTTATTTCAGATACTCCCTGATTTTAATCACCAAGAACTGACATTTTAATTTATATGGAATAATTATAATTAAGAGGTGAGTGAACTATTTTGCATGCAGTACACATTCACACTTTTTCTTCTAAAGAGAAATTTCAACTACTTCTAATTAAATCCATAAATACTTTAAATACTTATATATTTCTTTTTATCCAGGAAATCGTGAGCAGTTTTACATTTATTAAAGACCAACCCCTATATTCATTAACAAACCAAAGGAATGAACAAAATAGTGCTGGATTTATCCTTCATGATTTGACCCAGGAAAGTGTTTCATGATGCTCAGCTGTGTGAATTTGGCCCAGTTTCATCAAACAGAAAAAAAAACTATTAAACTATACCTATTACCAGTAGTTTGCAAGTCGCACTGATAGTGTCACTTACAAGGATACTACAAATTAAACTAAGCTTGACAAGAAAACTGAAACAAGACACAGAAGTGAAATTGTTAAATCAGCAATATTAACTCAAGTGAAATAAATAAATAAATAAATAAATAAATAAATGCCAAATGTCAGAAGAAGCAAGAACTGAAAAATAGCTGCTGCACATTCCAAAGACCAAAAGACCAAAACTTCACTGCTCAGCTGCAAAGCGCATGGCGAGCAGGCACTCACTAGTGTGCAGAGTTACAGTGAGACTGACAGAACTTGTGGTGGTATCCATATTACATCTTTCTCTTGCATCAAAGGGAGGAGAGAGGATGAGAGGGTAGGGGAGGAGAGGGGACAGGAGGGGCTTTGGTGACGCAGAAGTTGAACTCAATGATCCTTCTGAGTCCCTTCAAACTTGGATAATTCTGTTTATATGTTACCAACATGAATCATCACAACACTGACTATTCTGTCCAGATAACATTGAAGCACACATGAGAAAGGAGAAAGAGATAAAAACATTGAGAGTAAAAGCTGTAAAATTATTTTTTTTTCCTCTGGAAAGTATTTTCTCATATGAATTAATGACAGATGTATCCTTTGTATAAATGAGTATGCAAAATCTTATGAGTATAGTCAAGCAAACTTTTCAACACTTGTCATTATCTAGCAAGGCAGTAGATCTGTCTTTAGAATCACAGAACATATTAACATATGAAGGCAGGTGTGTGTGCCCCAGCATGAAGTTCAGCTAACTGAACAGAACATGTGAAATTACTGGACATAAAATGAGAAATTGGTAGATATTAGAAAATAGAATATCAGGAAGTGGACAAAAGCCATGAGAGTGCTAGGAATACCCAGATTTCACTAACATTAAATTAGAGGTTAACGGCTCATATTCAGACGACTAAAACTAGATCAAATCTTTTGTAATGGTTATATGTATGGGAGTGCTATTCATGTGTATTCATGTGATGCCTATAAAAAGTATTATTCTGCCTTGTGGTCAACTGAGTCC
Source organism: Netta rufina (assembly GCF_964035555.1). Classification (NCBI taxonomy): domain Eukaryota; kingdom Metazoa; phylum Chordata; class Aves; order Anseriformes; family Anatidae; genus Netta; species Netta rufina. The sequence goes on from NC_140126.1 coordinate 42,704,697, forward strand.
TTAGAGTGTTTATGATCCTACTAGGAAATGCATCCAAACACTACTGGTTGGAGCTATGGAGGGGGATCTACAACAGCTTCTTCTGGACTGGAATCCTAAGGCCCCAGACCAGCTTGATTTTATATCTAGCTGGGTGGGGAGAAAAAGTTCCCTTGGGTGCTCTGAACTCAGCTAACCTTATGTGTAACAAACTTAAATGATTCAAAAGCAGCAATAACATACAGATTTTTTTCTGTAGGTTTGAATTTGGTATGAAACATTTGATAGTGAGGCACCCTTATGCTGACATAGTAGAATTCACAGATTGTCCTACCACAGTGAGCAAAGATGGTATATCATGTAAAATTTCTAATTCTTCAAACATATTTTATTCTAATTCTTAACCCACTGAGTATGTGCTACTAAGCCTGCATGATATTATATATTGTGCAAAGCATTTGTAAAGAGTGGTAGATTAGAACAAAAATACTTTCCAAACACCAACATTCTATATCAGATGAAGATTAATTTAAAAATAGAGGGGGGTGTGGAGGTGACTCTTTTGTTACAATTGCTGTGTGGAACCTTTATGTCCCTAGACAACTTATGTATTTGTTATATAAAAAGAATAGCATAATAACCATCATCAACTGAAAACTCTTACAATAGTCAGAAGGCACCTACATAACAGCACATATGAGGGAGACACATATGGCATACTAGTTTTTGGTAATTTTTTATTTTTTTTTTTTCATCTTATCCTGAAGTAGCTTGTACCTCAGAACAGTGTTTATACAAGACAGAAAAAAAAAAAAAATAGGGCAGTGCATGTTCGTGTCAAGAGACAGTCACTAGCTGACATTTGCACAGGTCATAGTAGGGCACTGAGAAATTATTATGTCAAACTAGTCTTTCCAAATTTACCCTTCAACAGAAGGGCAAATCACTTCTATCTGATATGACAGTTCTTTGTTACTATAAAATGCACTCCCAATTTATACCCTGAGAATAAAAAAGTTTCTTGCCTATTACCACTATGTGATTAGGAAAAAATTATTGTTTCTGCACATTGAAAATTTTTTGTTAATGTATTTGGTCTGCCATCCACTTAAAAATAAATAAATAAATAAATAAATAAATAAAAAATCTAGGCATTCCAGTATGGATTGTGATAGGCATTTTTTTTTTTTTTTCATATTTCCCCCATATTCCCTATATTTTCACATATCCTTCAACCTAAAATAATTTTTTCATCAACTGCATCTCAGACAGCCTTACTTCCAACAGATGTGACACAGCATGAATAGTAAAAGATACATGTTTCCATGTTCAAGTAATGAAGCCATTGCAATGCAAGTTGCCACCATCCTGGCCACATTCAGTCAAGAAGAAATCCTATCATTCTCAAAGCTCATGCTGAGCTCAAATCAGAATGAAGCTACAGAGAAGACTATAACTATAACCTGTTATCCAACAGATGGATGCTGCTTTTACAGTCATGAAATTTATATACTGACAAATTTTCAGATGTCATGAAACATATCACATTATAAGAAGTACTACAATTCTTAAGGGAAAGAAAGGTTGATGTTTGTTTATGTAAACAGTTGTTGGACCCTTTTGAAAGTGTTCTCTGAAAGAGCTGTCTTGCTGTAGGTGATGCTGCCCCGCCATTGTAAAAATCTCTCTTATTTATTTGATTTTTTATTTTATTTTGAGTGAAGATATATGAAACAGTATACAATTACTGGAAGATCTTCCAGTATGGTTAACAAAATACAGAGGACTAATTACTTTTATTCACTTGTTCTAATGTTTCAGAAATATTAAACAGATGAATTTGACAGTAATTTTAAAAACATGGAGGCTCAGGGGCTGGTGCCAACACAGAAATCTTGGGTTTTTCGACCATAGGGCACTTTACTCGGCACCCGGCCTGATGGTCACAGACGGGTCCCTATCTTTTAGGGGAAAAAGGATCCTAGGCCAGGAGCTGGCAGGGCTCATTGAGAGGGCTTTAAACTAGGTAAGAAGGGGGATAGGGCTGAAGCAAGGATTGTTGGAGCTGTGCCAGGGGGAACAATGGCAAGGCCAGGGGAGAAGGCAATGGCCCAGCTGAAGTGCATCTACACCAATGCACACAGCATGGGTAACAAACAGGAGGAGCTGGAAGCATCGTGCAGCAGGCAGGCTATGACTTGGTTGCCATCATGGAGACGTGGTGGGACCAGTCTCATGACTGGAGTGCTGCAATGACTGGCTATAAGCTCTTCAGAAAGGACAGGCAGCACAGAAGGGGTGGTGGTGTGGCTCTTTATATTTGAGAGTCTTTCGATGTTGTAGAACTCGAGGCTGGGAATGACAAGGTCGAGTCCCTTTGGGTTAGGATCGGCAGGGACAACAAGGCTAGTGTCCTGGTTGGGGTCTGTTATAGACCGCTGAACCAGGATGAGGAGACGGATGAGGAATTCTACAGGCAACTGACAGAAGTTGCGAAATCTTCAGCGCTTGTACTCATGGGGGACTTCAACTTCCCTAACATATCCTGGAAGCACAACACAGGCCAGAGAAAGCAGTCTAGGAGGTTTCTGGAGAGCGTGGAAGATAGTCGCAGCTAGTTAGTGAACCTGCCAGGGGTGGCGCCCCGCTAGACCTTGTCTTCACAAACAGAGAAGGACTGGTGGAGGATGTGATTGTCGGGAGCTGTCTTGGGCAGAGTGACCACGAAATGGTGGAGTTCACTATTCTTGGCGAGGCCAGGAAGAGGACCAGTAAAACCGCTGTATTGGACTTCCAGAGGGCTGACTTTGAGCTGCTAAGGACACTAGTTGGTAGAGTCCCTTGGGAGGCGGTTCTGAAGGGCAGAGGGGTCCAGGAAGGCTGGGCGCTCTTCAAGAGGGAAATCTTAATGGGGCAGGAACGGTCTGTCCCCACGTGCCCAAAGACGAGCTGGCGGGGAAAAAGACCAGCCTGGCTGAACAGAGAACTGTGGCTTGAGCTTAGGAGAAAAAAGAGGGTTTATAATCTTTGGAAAAGAGGGCAGGCCACTAGGGAGGACTATAAGGATGTTGCGAGGCTGCGCAGGGACAAAATTAGAAAGGCCAAAGCTCATCTGGAGCTCAATCTGGCTACTGCCGTTAAAGATAACAAAAAACATTTTTATAAATACATCAACACAAAAAGGAGGACTAAGGAGAATCTCCATCCTTTACTGGATGTGGGGGGAAACTTAGTTACAAGAGATGAGGAAATGGTGGAGGTGCTTAATGCCTTCTTTGCCTCAGTCTTTAGCGGCAATACCGGTTGTTCTCTGGATACCCAGTACCCTGAGCTGGTGGAAGGCGATGGGGAGCAGAATGTGGCCTTCACTATCCATGAGGAAATGTTTGACGACCTACTACGGCACTTGGATGTGCACAAGTCGATGGGGCCGGATGGGATCCACCCGAGGATACTGAGAGAACTGGCAGAGGAGCTGGCCAAGCCGCTTTCCATCATTTATTGGCAGTCCTGGTTATTGGGGGAGGTCCCAGTTTACTGGCGGCTAGCAAACGTGACGCCCATCTAAAAGAAGGGCCAGAGGGCAGACCCGGGAAACTGCAAGCCTGCCAGTTTGACCTCAGTGCCAGGGAAGTTGATGGAGCAGATCCTCTTGAGCGTCATCACACGGCACTTGCAGGGCAACCAGCTGATCAGGCCCAGTCAGCATGGGTTTATGAAAGGCAGGTCCTGCTTGACAAACCTGTTCTCCTTATATGACAAAGTGACACGCTTAGTGGATGAGGGAAAGGCTGTGGATGTGGTCTACCTTGACTTCAGCAAGGGTTTTGACACCGTCTCCCACAGCATTCTCCTCTAGAAACTGGCTGCTCTTGGCTTGGACTGGCACACGCTTCATTGGGTTAGAAACTGGCTGGATAGCCAGGCCCAAAGAGTCGTGGTGAATGGAGTCAAATCCAGTTGGAGGCCGGTCACTAGTGGTGTTCCCCAGGGCTCGGTGTTGGGGCCAGTCCTCTTTAATATCTTAATCAATGATCTGGATGAGGGGATTGAGTACACCCTCAGTAAATTCGCAGATGACACCAAGTTAGGTGCATGTGTCGATCTGCTCGAGGGTAGGAAGGCTCTGCAGGAGGATCTGGATAGGCTGGACAGATGGGCTGAGACCAACTGTTTGAAGTTCAACAAGGCCAAGTGCTGGGTCCTGCACCTGGGGCACAACAACTCCAAGCAGAGCTACAGACTGGGAGATGAGTGGTTGGAAAGCTGCCAAGCAGAGAATGACCTGGGAGTATTGGTTGATAGTCAGCTGAATATGAGCCAGCAGTGTGCTCAGGTGGCCAAAAAGGCCAACAGCATCCTGGCTTGTACATGAAGCAGTGTGACCAGCAGGGCTAGGGAGGTGATTGTCCCCCTGTACTTGTCTCTGGTGAGGCTGCACCTCAAGTACTGTGTCCAGTTTTGGGCCCCTCACTACAAGAAGGACATGAAGGTGCTCGAGCGAGTCCAGAGAAGGGCGAGGAAGCTGGTGAGGGGTCTGGAGAACAAGTCCTGTGAGGAGAGGCTGAGGGAGCTGAGTTTGTTCATCCTGGAGAAAAGGAGGCTCAGGGGCGACCTTATTGCTCTCTACAGATACCTTAAAGGAGGCTGTAGTGAGGTGGGGGTTGGCCTGTTCTCCCACGTGCCTGGTGACAGGATGAGGGGGAATGGGCTAAAGTTGTGCCAGGGGAGGTTTAGGTTGAATGTTAGGAAGACCTTCTTTACTGAAAGGGTTGTGAGGCATTGGAACAGGCTGCCCAGGGAAGTGGTGGAGTCACCATCCCTGGAAGTCTTTAAAAGATGTTTAGATGTAGAGCTTAGCAATATGGTTTAGTGGAGGACTTGTTAGTGTTAAGTCAGAGTTTGGACTCGATGATCTTGAAGTCTCTTCCAACCTAGAAATTCTGTGTTTCTGTGATTCTTTGATTTATATCCTTTTTGAAGAATTTTTGTTCTTATCACATCCAGAATTTTAGGAGTATTATAAGTCTAGTCCAAACAAGATTTTGTGAGTCTAGTGTCTCCTCAAGACCAGGCACCAAAACAGCTTTTTTTTGCCTATCTCTTCTCAGAGAATAAGAAGCAGACATACAAAGCATGGACATGTCTGCCTTCCTCCTCCTGTCATGCTGTACTAGTTTCAGCTGGGATAGAGTTATTTTCTTTCTAGTAGCTAGTATAGTGCTGTTTTTGATTTACAATGAAAGTAATGCTGATAAAATGCTGTCCCCTTTCCTTTCTCCTTCCTCTTTCTTCTTCTCATACCCATTCCATTTCTCTTCCAGGCTAGTTACAACAGTTCTCGAATTTCATTGGGATTTTCAAAAAAAAAAAAAAAAAAAAATCTCTTGCTTTGTCTCTTTAATATGTTTCTAGTTTTGTCTAAGTTTAAACAATTCAGGAATACCTCACAGAGATTTGCACCAAGGCAGGATAGTTGTGGATGGCAAGGCATGGGATTATATGAGCAGATTATTCATGACTGTAACCTCTGATGGTTTTGAACTTCACCTCAACCAGAAACAAAAAAAAACAAAGATCCTTTGTTGCAACAAAATTTTGCACAGAAACCTGAGAAAATAGAATAACTACCCAGTCTTTGCAGAGATTTCACACACAGAAGAAAAAATGTAACATCTTCATAAGAAAGCAAGATAATGGTACATTCTGCTTGTGTGCCAACGGCATCCAGTCTCTATTTAACCACCATGACCCTTGTGATATTTACCATCTCCAACCTGAAAAAGTAGTCCCTTTAATGATATGAGTGCAAAGAGAAGCATGAAATGAGATGAATGACAGTGATTAATTTAACAAATTATTTTAAAATATATGATACCCACAAGACCATAGGAATCAGAAAAAGAAAATCTATCATAGAATCATAGAATGACTCGAGTTGGAAGTGATCTTAAAGATCATCTTTAAGCAGGGATACCATAAGCAGGATGCCACCCACTAGATCATGTTGGCCAAGGCCCCATCCAGCCTGGTCTTGAACACCTTCAGGGATGGGGCATTCGCATCTCTTGGCAACATGTTCCAGAATCTCACTACCTTACTGTGAAGAATTTCCTCCTAATGTCTGATCTAAATATAACCTCTTTTAGTTTAAGAGAATTACCCCTTTTCCAATCATCATCTATCTGAGTAAAGAGTTCTTCTCCATTTTTTATAAGTATTTTTTTTAAGTATTGAATAAGTATATTTAAGTATTGAATGGACACCATGTGGTCTCACCAGAGCCTCCTCTTCTCCAGGTTGCACAGCCCCAGTTTTTCAAACATTGTTTCACAGGAGAGGTGCTGCAGTCCTCTGATCATCTTTATAGCCCTCTTCTGGACTCACTCTAACAGGTCCACTTCTTTCTTGTGCTGGGTGCCCCGCACCTAGATGCAATACTCCATTTGAGACCTCACAAGGGTATTGTAGAGGGAGACAATCAGCTCCCTCGACTTGCTGGTAATGCCTCTTTTGATGCAGCTGAGGACACAGTTAACCTTCTGGGCTGCAAACACATCTTGCAGGCTCATGTGAAGCCTTTCGTCCACCAGAACCCCCAAGTCCTTCTCCAAAAGGCTGATCGCAATGAGTTCATCACACAGTCTGTACTGCTGTCTGGGATTGTCCTGACTCAGGTGCAATACCTTGCACCTGGACTTGTTGAACCTCATGTGGTTCACATAGGCCCACTTCTCCAGCCTGTCCAAGCCCCTCTGAATAGCATCTCTTCCTTCTATTGTATCAACCACACCACTAAGATTGGTGTTATCTGCAAACTTGCTGAGGGTGTACTCAATCCCAACATTTATGTCACTGATGAAGATAGTGAAAAACACTGGTCCCAAGACAGACCCTGGGACTGCTTGTCACCGGTCTCCACCTGGATATGGAACCACTATATCCAGTGGATATGATCACTTCTATCTGGGTGTAGCCATCCAGTCAATTCTTTACCCACTGGATGGTGCACGCTTCAGATCCATAGCTTTCCAATTTAGAGATTAGGATGTCACGTGGGATCATGTCAAGGGCCTTACAGAAGTCCAAGGAGATGACATCAGTCAGTCTTCCCTTGTCAACTGACGTAGTCATACCATCACTGAAGGCCACCAGATTTGTAAGACATAATTTTACCTTGGTGAAGACATGCTTGCTGGTCCAAATTACTTCCTTGTCCTGCATGTTCCTTAATGTTGTTTCCAGGATTTATTCCATGATTTTGCCAGGCATAGAGGTGGAGCTCACTGATCTGTAGTTTCCTGGTTCCTCCTTTCTACCCTTTTTTAAAATGAGAGTGATGTTTCCCTTTTTCCAGTCATGGGAGACTTTGCCTGACTGACAGAACTTTTCAAATATGATGGAGAGAGGCTTGGTGACTACATTAGCCAATTCCTTGAGGACCTTGGGATATGTGTCATTAGGCTTCATAGACTTGTAGTTGCCGAGTTACATCAGGAGGTCCCAATCTTGGTCTTTGCTTCTCTATACTGCTTAATATTCTCATTCCTGCTTAGAAATGAATTAAGTTAATTGACATATTTTTGGAGCACATTTTCTCCCCTTACATATTCCAGGACCGATATTGGCTATTTAATGTGTAACAAATGAAATCTTATAAAAGATATATTTTGCATTTGCAAAATGAATACTATAATGAATTGGGTTTTTATCCCCCACAAACTGAGGAAAAAAAATGTAAACAAATAATAATAATAATAATAATAACAACAACAACAACAATAATGATGATGCATGGATTTCCAATAAATTACTATGTAAACAGTTTCTCAATAAAATTATCAAGCATTTTCCCCTTCAACTATGTGGCTTGTTAACATAACTCTCATCAAGCCTTTACATGTCCACAAAAGTCAAAAATTACTAGGGGATGGAAAACATTAGTAAAATGTCAGTATTAAAAAGTCAAATAGAATGAGAAGGGTGACATAAATCTCAAAATAACAGGATAGCTAGTGAGAGGTTGAGAATTAGATGTCGGTACTATAACTAATGTCAATCTATTCAGGGCTGGGCAAAAGCAGACCTTATCAATTTAAGATTTATTATTATTATTATTATTATTATTATGAAGGAAAATAAGCTTAGCTCATAAGATAACAATATTAATGGAATAGCTTTCCATAAAGCATTTTGATTTGCTACTACATGACATGCCTATTTAGTGATCTGAGGGATTGTGCTATACGATTAGCACATCATTATAAAGACTCGAGCTAGTTCGTGAATCTTAAAAAAGTAATTGTATACTTAAATAAAATAAAATAAAATAAAATAAATAAATAAATAAAAAGTAATCTCATTAATTCTTCCAGGGACTGCAACTACACAAAATGTCTTTTATGAAAAGTACCACAACCTTAGTGATTGAAATAACGGAGTAGGACAAGTAACAATTTGAGTCCCTCTGTCAACACTGTATACTCTTACTGCAACCAGAGGTAAAATAATTAGTTACACACAGAATTGTTGATTTAACTGTAAAGTAGAATCTGTGGAGAGAAGTTCAAAGACAATCAGATGAACTTTATAATCAATAGCATAGTACAATTTTTGACAAGCATGAGGAAAAAAAATCTTGCAAGATACGCTATGCACACAAGTTATATTGTTGCAGTGTAATAACACTTTCAGTTCTAGCATTTACAATCTAGCTTATTTATTTATTTTCAAAGGCAGAAGATTTATAATAGTCAAAAAGAGTAGCAGATATGAAAGCATTCTTTATAATATTGTGGTCAATCTACTAACAAAGTCAGAAGAACTGAGGAAATGAGATAAGGATAACTTTGACTTTCTTCTTAATAGATCTACAATTGCAGTTTTCCTAGTAAATCACTTCCTCTATCACAGAGGCCACAGGTTTCAAATACAAATGCAAATACAAATACAAATAGTATTTTAGAAAAAAAAAAAAAAAAAAAGTTATCAAGTAGTTATCAAGTTATCATTTAAATCAATACTATGTCAAGTTTACATAAGGATGTTTAAGTCAAGACATCAGCTTTTATTTATGCCACGAGGGAACACATTGTGTTCATTCATATTAGAAATCACATATATTCCTCACTATCTTTCCAGCTTGTAAACACAGAATCACAGAATTATACAATGGTTTGGGTTGGAAGAGACCATATAGGTCATCTAGTTCCAACCCCTCTACCATGAGCAGGGTCACTTTCCACTTATTTCCCGTGGAGTATCTCCTCCACGAACTCCAAAGGAACATTGTTCCCTTTTGCTTAGGATCAGTCCTTTATATGTATGAGGACACTTACCCTATCTCAGTCTTTGTTTCGTTGATTTAAAGAAGATAATTTTCCCCCCAGATCATGAATTTTAGAGTTTTTACTAGGCCTGCTAACTCTCTGGTCTCTTTTTAATGAATGTGTGTCACATGAAGTAACATAAAGAGTATTCTCTGGAGGAAAGTCAAGGGTTACTTCATGAATTTTATACCTTAAATCTTAGGTATAAGATTTCTTATAAGAATCTTAGTATACTGGTAGATAGTGGGACTTTTCATTAACACAACAGACACAATTCAGCATTCCCCAGGGGGAATCAGACATTTTCTGTACATATATCGATGTAATTCTGATAAAGCAGCAATCAGGATTTATTCATTTTATGTGTGCGACATCCAAGTCCAACATGAATATAGTATCTACTGAACTGAGGATAAAAGAAATTATTGTCTGCCAGTAAAGGGTAGTTGCAGAGAACAGTTTATCAAGCTAGTTAGTAAGACTCTATTGAATGACTTTCCAAACTGTAAGGGTGATATCTGCTAATAATTGTCTTGAGTTCTATATTTTCATATTAAGAATGAAATCTTTTTCTTGTATTTGGTCAGACTATGAGATGTTAGAGTTTATATTAGACTAGAATTAAAAGTTATTACATTTGAAATGTCTATGATGAATTTGACTTAAAAAAAGCACAAACCTCTTTTTATTCAAATTATGTATCTTGACAGCCATATAAGGATTCATGTGGAAGGAAAATCCAGGGAAACACTAAGTATTTTCATAATATATTCTTTACTGTGTGTACAGGACAAGAGAAACCACTATCACAGACAGGAATCATCATGATCCCTGCCAACATTTCTCCATGCCCAAGCTCCCCAATAACCTCATGCCTTAATAGGTTTCAAATATCAGACTGTGGTATTCATAGTTCCAAAGCGAATGATTTTCCCAGGCCTTTCCTTTAAGTGAAAGTTTTCTGTGAAGCAGATCATTATTTCAGCAAGTTTCATGGCATCTTTCCCTGTTCATTAATGAAACATAAAGAACCATGTATTAGACTACCAGCTACATCCTGCTGCTATGCGGAAAATAGGAAAGAGCAAAGTGACATTAGTTTCATGAAACAGAACACCAGCTCCATGGCTGGATGCTGTTAGGGCCAGAATGAAAGAGGTTTCTAAGTGAGACTTAGAAGGGACAGTGAACATTACCAAATTTAAGGGTTTGATACAACAGTTTGAAAATGACAACTGTATTTCACAGTTAACATTGAGCTTGACTAATACTACTTCTACAAAACCTCATCACAATATTACTCTTTAAAAGGCTGAAGTCTCTTTGCATTTGTAGGTGTCAACTAGTTTTTAACCTTCACTGAATGTTTGGCATTAAAAACAGAGCTGTATCCTGTCAAACAGAAATAATGTCTAAATATATCTGTACTGCCAGAAAAAAAAAGCTTGACAACAGCAGCCATACACTATAACCAATGAGATCTGTAGTAACGTTGCTAACATACTCCAGCCCTGAAAACTCTGCAAGGAACTGGAAGACCAGTTTTCTTCACAGTTCAAAAATAAGAATCTAACCAATCATGCATCTACTTTCTCTGTATTAAAACGAGAGTGGTTATGTATATGGTAGTGAACTAGGAGCTAATTTGTCAAAAGTCCCTGACCTGTAAACTCCCTTTACAGTGTCTCAGCATTTCTTATAGTTTCTCTCAAAAGAAGCTTTGTGAACACGAATAAAGAGTACTAAACATAAGAAAAAGTTTAAGGACAGAAGGCACACAAGCCTTCAGCAAAGCTATGCCTTTAGCAAAACTGATTTAGGGATGCCTGATCCCTATATTTGAGGAAATACTTGCTGAAGCAAGGGTATGTTAAACTTCTCCTGTTGCAGTGGAGTTCTCTAAAGCTTAAGAGATTCTACTTAGATTTCTGTCTTAGGGCAGAAATTCAACTACCAATCCTTCTGCAGCTGAGAACAGAATATATCGGTTTAAATGGCATTTCTAAGAAAAGGTCAATAGAGTATTTCATTTGGGTTCTGGATTTTTTTTTATTTATTTTATTTTTTGTAGGGTGGCTGGGTTTTGTTTTGTTTGGTTTTGTTTTCCAAAAGTGATAGAAAAAGAAAATCCTATACAAAATCCTATACATAATTTACCTATACTAATTACTAACTTGTGTGAACACAAATTATACATTTCATAAAGAAAAATAATATATGAGAAGGGTAATACAGACAACAATATTAGTGGAATATCTTTTTAATACTTGTTACTTTATCTGAATTTTAAATTAATATCAACTCAAATGTCTATTAGATTTTCAATGGTCTTGGGAATCCAGAGAGGTCCTAGTTGACTGGAAACTGGAACTTGTGTTTCCTATTTTCAAGAAGGGCAAGAAAGAAGATCCTGGCTATTACAGATCTGTCAGTATCACTTCAGTGTCTAGTAAAATTATGGAGAAGATTGTTCTGGGAGTTATTAAAACACACATCCAGGAAAACACAGTCGTTTGTCAGAGCCCACATTTGTTCACTACGGGAAGATTATGTCTAATATACTTAATTTCCCCTTATGACAGGATCACCCAGCTAGTTGACTAAAGGAAACCAGTTGATGTAATCTTTCTGGATTTTTGTAGTTTTCAGTACTGTCTCTCACAGTGGACAAAATGACCAGAATTCGGTTAGACAAAAGCATAATAAGATGAGTGAACTGTTGGCTGATGGATCCAGCCCAGAGGGTTCTTGTAAAAGTAATTACATTGGGATTGTGACCTGTCACTAGTGGAGTTCCCCAGTATTGTGTTTTATCCCAGCCAGCAGCTAAGCAACACACAGCTGTTCACTCACCCTCCACCTTCCTTCTCTGTGATGGTGGAGAGAAACAGGAAAGTGAAGCCTGTGGGTTGAGATAAAGACTGTTTATTAAGACAAGAAAAATAATACTAAATATGAAATTATTATTATTGTTATTGTTATTGTTATTATTGTTATTATTAATAATAATAATAATAGTAATACATACGAAACAAGTGACGCACGATGCAATTGCTCACCACCCGCTGACTGATGCCCAGCCTATCCCCAAGCAGCCGGCCCCCCCACCCTGGCTAGCAACCCCTATATATTGTTTAGCATAATGTCAGATGGCATGGAATACCCCTTTGGTCAGTTTGGGTCAGCTGTCCTTGGTCTGTCTCCTCCTAGCTCCTGCTGCACTCCTAGCCTGCCCACTGGCAGGACAGAGCAAGAAGCTGAGATATCCTTGGCTTGGTGTAAGCACTGCTCTTCAACAATTAAAACATCGGGGTGTTATCTTCTCATCCTAATCCAAAACATAGCACCCTACCAGCTACTAGGAGGTAAATTTTTTCTATCCTAGCTGTAACCAGGTCACCCAGGTGTCCATTTCTGGACCCATCCCTTTCAATGTTTTCATAAATTATTTGGATTAAAGACTTGAAGACTTTTTGAGCAAGTTCATGAGTGATACCAAATTGGGTGGTGCTGTTGACTCTGTCAAGGGTGGTGATGCCTTGCAAAGAGTGCAAAGAGATCTTGACAAATTAGAGAGCTGGACAATCACCAACAATACGAAGTTTAACAAGAGCAAATGTCAGATTCTGCACCTGAGAAGGGGCAACCCCGGTTACATGTACACAGACTGGGGGATGAGATGCTGAGAGCAGCCCCACAGAAAGAGGTCTGGGAGTTCTAAACAGTAGAAAGCCAAGCGTGAGACAGCAGTGTGCCTGGGCAGCCAGGAGGGCCAACTATATCCTGGGGTGTATCAAGAATGGCATTGATATCTGATCAACGGAAGTGATTATCTTGTTCTATTCTGCTGTGGTGTGGCCTTACCTTGAGTACTGTGTAGAGTTTTGGGTTCCACAATATAAGAAATATATAAAACTGTTAGAGTGTCCAAAGAGCAACAAAGATGATAAAGGGTCTAGAGGGGAAAACGTATGAGGAGTGGCTGAAGTTACCTGGATTTTACAGCCTGGAGAAGAGGGAACTGAGAAGAGACCACATCATGGTCTACAACTTCCTCACAAGGGGGAACAGAGAGGCAGGTGTTGATCTCTTCTCTCAGGTGACCAGTGATAGGACCTGAGGGAATGGCTTGATGGTGCAACAAGAGAGGTTCGGACTGGGTGTTAGGAAAAGGTTCTTCACTGAGAGGTTGGTGGGGGAATGAAACAGGAGATGACCATTGCACTGAGTCTGACAGAGTTGAATAAACATTTGGGCAATGCTCTCAAATGCATGATCTGTTCGTTCGTTCTTTCTTTCTTTCTTTCTTTCTTTCTTTCTTTCTTTCTTTCTTTCTTTCTTTCTTTCTTCCTTCCTTTCTTCCTTTCTTCCTTTCTTCCTTTCTTCCTTTCTTCCTTTCTTCCTTTCTTCCTTTCTTCCTTTCTTTCTCTCTTTCTCTCTTTCTCTCTTTCTCTCTTTCTCTCTTTCTTTCTTTCTTTCTTTCTTTCTTTCTTTCTTGGGTTGCCTCAGTGATCCTTCTAGGTTCCTTCCAAATTGGATATTCTATGATTTTATAGGTACCTAATAGTTACAGATCAGCATACAGACTGAAGTATGGATTTCATTATCAGTTTTACCAAATGAAACTCAAGTAAACTTGTCAAGATTGAAAAGTCTTTAAAGTGGAGTCTCAGTTTCTTTTAGTAGTTATAACAGTATATACATGTATAGCATTAAATACACATAAGTGCATGTCTGAAAGTCTCTTCTCAAGATACAATGCATCTGGAAGTTTGAGGGCCAGTTCACATAATTAAGTTTACAGAGGTAAAAAAGCAAAATTTCACACCATGTTATTGTGTGAATACCTGCTACTTTAATGAATAAATGTGGCATTGGCACATCTAATATTAGATTTTCAATGTGTGCTTCAACCGGTACATCTAACTGTTGCTAATGTCTGCCTATCTAATGTTGTCTGAGAAGCAATCTGTTGAGAGTTTATTCAGGGCTACTTCTTCCCTAGTTTCCACTTTAGGCTTCACTTTTCCACTGCTTGCATGTTTAATAATTTTTGCTAAGTTACTAAGTAACTAAGTTACAGGGCCCTATGCAATCAAGATATCAAATGACTATATTCATTGTCTATTTTGCTAGGATTATCGCTCCAGTACTAATTCCAGGTTGGGTCAGAGGCTCACCTACCTTAGCATCCCACACAACAGCAAGTTATCTTCAGAAAATTAAGTACAAAACAAGTGTAATATTTTTCAGCACTCATATCTTACAGTAATTTGCAGCTTAGACACTTCAGTCAGAAGTAGTACAGTGAATTTAACAGCTCTTCAGTTTTTGTTCTGTCAGTCCATCCAGCTATTTTATCTTATCCAAGCTTTCATTCACTGCAATTTTTTGACCAAGAATCACAGAGCTTTCTGGTGTGTTTTGTAAAGACTGGTCTTTTTTTTTTTTTTTAATGTAGGTGCAAAGTAAACTGGGAATGGATTTTCAGACACAAGCTATGAGAACTGGCAGACTGGTTCAAATAAAAATTTAATAAGATCAAGCAAGAAAAAGTTACTAGATACAACAGAGATGACCCCTGCCTCAGGAACGCTGAAGCCACAAATCACTGGACACTAGAAGAGCACTTCTATATACAATAGTAGCATTGTTTTAATAGTCTTTCCATCACATCTACTATCAAACACCATCAAAAAATGGAGAATGTAAAAATTTTCATTTGTATTAATTACAGTTTCATGTACAGAATTCTACTTAGCTGATCTTCCTCAGTGAAAATGAGATTACTTTGTATTTCACAGAAGGAAATGAAAATGCCCAAGTTTTTCTCAGCAAGACAAGACTACAGAGAGTGAAGAGTTAGGCAATCCATGATACACCTTCACAACACTCACCTGAAGTCTAGGGTGCTTTAGTCATATATATATACGTGTGTGTGTGTGTGTGTGTGTTTACTGGGAGAAGTAATAAGGAATTCAGAAATGTAGGCAGTTTTTGGTTTTGGTTTTGTTTTCATCAGTCCTCCTGGTGAAAGGGAAGGGGATTTAAAGGGCCTGTTGAATAGGCTAATAAACAGATGATTACAGGACTGGTGCCATAGACAGGTGTTCGCCTACTTAGACCATAGGATTCACTTCGAGAAACTGTCTGCCAGGAGCTGATGGGGTACACCTGTCAGATTAGGAGAAGCGGTCATAGGCTTGCCAGTCTGGTGAAGAGGGTTGTAAACTGAAATTAGGTGGGAAGAGGAATCTCAGTCTATCTCACTCCTGCCAGTTTGATGCCTATGTCTCCGATAGATGTCCAGAACATGGAGAAGGGTCATGGGTCAGCAGGAAAGTACCTGGAGAGAAGCACAAGGGAATTCCAGCCAGTCCAGGTTATAGGTAGGCAGGGGAGACAAGGCAAGATGTCACGCTCTATGCCAATGAGTAGCTAGAATGCATGGAGCTCTGCCTGGGAATGGATGAAGAGCTGACTGAGAGTTTACAGTTACGTATCAAAGGGAGGGCAGGGACAAGTCATGCTATAGTGGGAGTCTGTTACAGGCCAAGACCAAGCAGTTGAGGCCCCCCTGTAGAGAGATAGGAACAGCCCTGGTCCTCACGGGAGATTTCAACTGCCCCAATGTCTGTTAGAGAGACAGAACAGCAAGGCACAGGCAGATCAGGAAGTTCCTGGAATTCATTGATGATAGCTTCCTTTTACAAGTGACAGAGAAGCCAGTGAGTAGAGCTAGTATGATGGACCTCATTCTAACTGACAAGGAGGTGTTGGTGGTGAATATGAAGCTCAAAGGCAGCTTTGACTACAACGACTATGATGTAGTGCAGTTTAGGATACTGAGGGCAGTGAGGAGGGAGCACAGCAAGCTCGCTACCCTGAAATTTGGAAGAGCAGACTGTGATTTCTTCAGGGATCTGCTTGATAGAGTACAATGGGACAAAGTCATGGTGGAAAGAGGGGCCCAGAAAGCTTGTTAACATTCAAAGATCTCCTCCAAACTCAGGGGCAATGTATTCTGACAAAGAGGAAGTCAGGCAAAAATACCAGGAAGCCTACATGGCTACAAGTTGCTCCTGGCCAAACTCAAGCAGAAAAAAAAAGGAGACCTACAAGGGTGGAAGCAAAGACAGATAGCCTGGGAGAAGTAAAGAGACATTATCTGAGCAGCCAGGGATTGGGTCAGGAAAGCTAAAGACCTATTAAAATTAAATTTGTCTTGGGACATCAAGGGCAACAAGAAAGGCTTCCACAGGTGGTAAAAGGAAGTCCAGGGAAATCTCCAGAAATAAATGGGAGACCTGGTCACCTGGGATATGGAGAAGACTGAAGTATGTAATGATTCTTTTGCCTCAGCCTTCACTGGCAAGAACTCCAGCCACACTGTATAAGTCCCAAAAAGCAAAGGCAGGAATCAGGAGGATGATGAACCACCTAGTCTTGGAGAAGATCGGGTTCCAGACCAGCTAAGGAACCTAAATCTGCACAAGTCCATGGGATCTGATGAGACAGGCACATCCATGTGTCCTAAGGGGATCAGTGGTCCTGAGCATCTGAAGTTGTTAAGCTACTATCCATCATATTTGAGAAGTCGTGGCAGTGCAGTGAAGTTCCCACTGATGGGAAGAAAGGAAAAACAACACCCATTTTTAAAAAGGAAATATAAAATAAAAAAAATAATAATAAAATAAAATAAAATAAAATAAAATAAATAAAATAAAATAAAATAAAATAAAATAAAATAAAATAAAATAAAATAATAAAATAAAATAAAATAAAATAAAATAAAATAAAATAAAACAAAATAAAATAAAATAAAATAAAATAAAATAAAAAATAACAATAACAATAACAATAAAAATAAAAAAGGATGAAACAGGGTAGTACAAGCCAGTTAGTCTCACCACTGTGCCCAGCAAGGACATGTAGCAGATTCTCCTGGAAACTATGCTAAAGCATATGTAAAATAAAGAGGTAACTGAAGACAGGCAGCATGGCTTCACTAAGCCTGACAAATATGGGGGCCTTCTACAAAGAGATTACAGCATTGGTTGCATAGGGGTGGATGACAACTGATGTCATCTACCTGGGCTTGTGAAAAGTATTTGACACTGTCTGCCATGATATCTTTGTGTCTAAATTGGAGAAATGTGGATTCGATTATATGGATCACTTGTGGGTAGGGAATTGGCTGGATGGCTGCACTCGAAGTTTTGCAGTTGATGGCTCAGTGTTCAAACGTTCAGTGATTACTGGCAATCCTCAGGGGTCAGTATTAGGACTGGCACTATTTAACATCTTTGTCACGGATATGGACAGTGGGACTGAGTGCACCCTCAAATAAAAAATCTCAGTTTGTTGATGACACGGAACTCTGTAGTGTGGTTGACACATCGGAGGGAAGGGATGCCATGCAGTGGAACCTGGACAGGCTTGTGAGGTGGGCCTGTTTGAATCTCATGAATATCAACAAGGCCAAGTGCAAGGTTCTGTAAATGGGTTGGGACAATCCTAGGCACAGATAGAGACTGGGTGGAGAATGGATTGAGAGCAGCTCTGTGGAGAAGGACTAAGGGTGATGAGAACCAAAACATGAGTTGTCAACGCGTGTTTGCAGCCCAGAAAGCCAACTGTATCTTGGGCTGCATCAAACAAAGTATGACCAGCAGGTTGAGAGAGAAAGTTCTACCCTTCTGCTCTGTTCTTGTGAGACTTCACCTGGAATATTGCATTCAAGTCTGGGACCCCCAGCACAAGAAGGACATGGGCACATTAAAAGATGTCCAGAGGAGGGCCCCAAATGTGATTAAAGTTCTGGAGAACCTCTCCTATAAAGAAAGACTGAGGGAGTTGGGGTTGTTTAGCTTGGAGAAGAGAAGGCTCCAGGAATGCCTTCTATCAGGTTTCCAGTACAAAAAAAGAGTCCGCAGGAAAGCTGGAGAGGGCCTTTTTATTAGGAAGTGCTAATGGTTTTGAACAACAACAACAAAAGTAAGTTTAGATTAGATATAAGAAAGACATTATTTATTTAGAGGGTGGTGAGGCACTGGACCAGGTTGTCCAGAGAGCTTGTGGATGCCCCCTTCCCCAGAAATGTTTAAGACCAGGTTGGATGGGGCTTTGATCAACATCGTCTAGTGGAAGGTGTCCCTTCTCATGTAAGGAGGGTTGCAACTAGATGTTTTTAAGGTCCCTTTCAACCCAAACAATTCTATTATTCTATGTATATAAATAACCCTAATATATATATATATATATATATATATATATATATATGTATATTCAGTTGGGTTTTAATAGACCATAAAATATATTTTGCATTTTTGTTATTAACCATTTCAGATTTATATAATAAGTAACCATGAAAAAAATAAATCAGATGATACAACTGTTGTCAATCACTACAATAAAAATCTCTAATTCCCCAAATGTGTGCATATTTAAGACTAAGTTTGTAAAGATATAGTTTCTTTCATTAATAAACTAGGTGATATATCTATCTTATCAAAACCATCAGGATATTTTCATTTTAATTCTGACCTATTACTTCTTCTTACATTCATTCTTCACATCCTACTGAAAGCACCTTCTGTGACGACCCCAACACGATATTTTTCTCCATAACTAGACAAGCTGGCCAGACTATATTAGTTATTAAGATTTTGCTGAAGTGGAAAGAAATGGTGCAAATTAGATAAACCACTAGCATTAATGATAATTGTCTGACAGGATATTAATGCTATCGTCTTCCACAGAAATGACACAGAATGAGGCATAAGAACATAATAAGTAATGAAAATCATGTCACTAATTTCATAATGATTATCAATACGGGAATGTAAATGGTTTATGTAATGGTAAAATGACTGCTGTTTTGAGAGTATACACAAAAGAAACTAAACTTATCCCTGACTATTGGTATGAAAGACAATTACAAACCATGATGAGCACAACTGGAGAGTTTTATAAATCGCCATTCTTCATAACACTTCAGCGAACCCAGAGAAGAGAAAACAAATGCTTCATATCAACTGCATGAAGTTCAACAAGGTCAAGTGCCGGGTCCTGCACCTGGGCCACAATAACCCCAAGCAGAGCTACAGGCTGGGAGATGAGTGGTTGGAGAGCTGCCAGGCAGAGAAGGACCTGGGAGTGATGGTGGATAGTCGGCTGAATATGAGCCAGCAGTGTGCTCAGGTGGCCAAGAAGGCCAACAGCATCCTGGCTTGCATAAGAAACAGTGTGGCCAGCAGGGCTAGGGAGGTGATTGTCCCCCTGTACTTGGCTCTGGTGAGGCTGCACCTCAAGTACTGTGTTCAGTTTTGGGCCCCTCGCTACAAGAAGGACATCGAGGTGCTTGAGCGGGTGCAGAGAAGGGTGACAAAGCTGGTGAGGGGTCTGGAGAACAAGTCCTACGAGGAGAGGCTGAGGGAGCTGGGCTTGTTCAGCCTGGAGAAAAGGAGGCTCAGGGGCGACCTTATTGCTCTCTACAGATACCTTAAAGGAGGCTGTAGTGAGGTGGGGGTTGGCCTGTTCTCCCACGTGCCTGGTGACAGGATGAGGGGGTATGGGCTAAAGTTGCACCAGGGGAGTTTTAGGTTGGATGTTAGGAAGAACTTCGTTACTGAAAGGGTTGTTAGACATGGGAACGGGCTGCCCAGGGAAGTGGTGGAGTCACCATCCCTGGAAGTCTTTAAAAGATGTTTAGATGTACAGCTTAGCAATATGGTTTAGTGGGACTGTTAGTGTTAGCTCAGACATTGGACTCGATGATCTTGATCTAGGTCTCTTCCAACCTAGAAATTCTGTGATTCTGTGATATGAGGTGTATTCCTGCCTCCAACTAATCACAACAGACAGACAGAAAGATGGATACAAGCATAACAGGAGAATTTACTTCACAGTCATGGGGGAACTTGACAAGCTTACAATTAAGACACCATAAACCACCTTCACCTGTAACAGTAAAGAGAATAAATAGCAGCAAGATTAGCTTACTTGTCATAGTTTAACACTGGTGTCACAGTTTAAATTTTTTTGTCATTTTGGCAAAGTTTCACTTCCAAAGTTATATAAAGCTTTTGTTTCATCTGCAGTAGTTACGAATTTTCAACAGCTATATTTCTACCTAACCTAAAACCAGAACTTCATAGAAAAAGCCAATGTCCATAAGTAAACAAGTAGATTCTGAATGTAAGTGGTAACTGTCAGCCACAATTTGTTCCGCTCAGTAGCATTTTCATCATATTGGTAAAGTTTTAGATTCAGTAATGGAGGTTAGTGTTGCAACAGACAGCTATTCCTCAGACAGGTTTACTTAAATACACAGCACATGATGAACTACTGGACATGGTGCGAAGAATTAATAGATGTAAAAAAATGAGAATGGGAAGTATGTAAGTGTTCCAGACAGTGTTGTGTGGAATGAGTGAATTTCAAAGACATTTGAAATGAGTGAATTTCAAAGACATTTGAAGGGGTGTTTTTTTAAACAGTCGAATAAATGAAAAGTATTTTTAGGGGACTCCTAGGAGACAAAACTGTACAAAAAGTACTATTGCCCCAGAATCCTTAGAGACTTTTTTTTTTTCTTTTTTTTTTTTCTTTTTTTTTTTTTTCCCATTCCGCTGTAAAGTTGAATTGTAAGAGTCAGGCTGAATTCTGTTATCAGCTTGTACAACATTAAGAAGAAACTTCATTTTATCTCCCAAAATGCTTATTCAGGACTTAAAATGAACTTATGTAAAGTTTTTAGAACTAGCTATCTGTGAAAGCCTCTGGTTAAAGATACTTATTTGTTGATTCATTATATTCTCTCTCTCTCTCTAAATCCCTTCCAATGTATACATGTGAGAGTGAAATATAATATCAAACGAAACCAGATTTGTGAAAATAAATAAATAAATGAATTTACAGTCTCTGAGACAGGTTTTCATACAAGTCTGAGCCATATTGTATACTCTGGCAAGCCTACCCCACTAGTTCTTGCTAGTGTTCGGAAACCATCACTCAAGATGTAGTTATAGCTCATCTCAGTCCCTAGGTTGTGTTAAAACAGAGTGGACAAGTTTCGACTTGACCTTGTTAAGTCGTTGATTTCAGCTTGCTCTAGCAGTAAGCAATGGCAAAGCCTAAGAGAAAGCTACAGCTTCCTGGGCACGGTTAAAGTAAAAATCAACACATTTTCAATTGAGATCATTCTTATATTGCTATTTTAGTTATAAATATATCACAACACATTTTTGCATTTATACTGCTTGGGGTTCAGTACCCTTTTCAATAATATTTTATTGTAACATTATGGGAGCAGTTCTGTGAGTAGAACTGTTATCCCAAGGCTCATACTCTACTAGGAATGATTTACAAGCTCTGTTCACACCAAATGTGAATCACATTCGATATTCTTTTCAAAGAATACAACACTGAACATATGAAAAATATTCATGGATGAGATAGTATTCTGGAAGTCAGTCTGAGCTACCTTCTGTGCTTACAACAGCAGTGGAATAAAGTTTCTATTATGAACTACTACATAAAATTTGAGCAAAAGATGCATTGTATTATACTTCAGATGTTTATTGAAAAGTTTTTGGAATATTCATGTAGCTAATGAACACTGGCTTATTTTACTTTTCTAGGATTTTACAGAATCACAGAATTTCTACAGTGGAAGAGACCTCAAGATCATCGAGTCCAACCTCTGACCTAATGCTAAGAATCCCCACTAAACCATATCCCTAAGCTCCACATCTAAACGCCTTTTAAAGACTTCCAGGGATGGTGACTCCACCACTTCCCTGGGCAGCCTCTTCCAGTGTCTAACAACCCTTTTGGTAAAGAAGTTCTTCCTAACATCTAACCTAAAACTCCCCTGGCGCAACTTTAGCCCATTCCCCCTCATCCTGTCACCAGGCACGTGGGAGAACAGGCCAACCCCCACCTCACTACAGCCTCCTTTAAGGTATCTGTAGAGAGCAATAAGGTCGCCCCTGAGCCTCCTTTTCTCCAGGCTGAACAAGCCCAGCTCCCTCAGCCGCTCCTCGTAGGACTTGTTCTCCAGACCCCTCACCAGCTTTGTCGCCCTTCTCTGGACCCGCTCAAGTACCTCGATGTCCTTCTTGTAGCGAGGGGCCCAAAACTGAACACAGTACTTGAGGTGCGGCCTCACTAGAGCCAAGTACAGGGGGACAATCACCTCCCTAGCCCTGCTGGCCACACTGTTTCTTATGCAAGCCAGGATGCTGTTGGCCTTCTTGGCCACCTGAGCACACTGCTGGCTCATATTCAGCCGACTATCCACCATCACTCCCAGGTCCTTCTCTGCCTGGCAGCTCTCCAACCACTCATCTCCCAGTCTGTAGCTCTGCTTGGGGTTATTGTGGCCCAGGTGCAGGACCCGGCACTTGACCTTGTTGAACTTCATGCAGTTGACCTCGGGCCATCGGTGCAGCCTATCCAGATCCTCCTGCAGAGCTTTCCTACCCTCAAGCAGATCGACACACGCACCTAACTTGGTGTCATCTGCGAACTTACTGAGGGTGCACTCAATGCCCTCGTCCAGATCATTGATGAAGTTATTAAAGAGGACCGGCCCCAGCACCGAGCCCTGGAGGACGCCAATAGTGACTGGCCTCCAACTGGACTTGACTCCATTTACCATGACTCTTTGGGCCTGGCTATCCAGCCAGTTTGGATCTCTACACAGCACAACTACATAAACATTATGTTGAGCAAGTAAGGAAAAACAATTTTGAAAACAAAGTATAAACAATATCATATTATTATTAAACTCTAATTTCTGAAAGTGCCTCTTATCTATTTGTTATCAATACTAAAATATTTTTGATAAATCTCTTTTCCAATGCTGTTTTTGCAAAGCTATCAGCTGAAATATGTAAAAAACTTATACTAAAGACCTTGTACGTCTTTAGAAATAAAGCATACTAAAGATATGGTAAGCATATCTTATAATAAAGCATTCTAAAGAAATTGTATTTCTTTAGAAATAAAAATAATAAGAAGCCACATATCTCCTGTGTATCTGACTCCATCTGCACCATAATAGCAGATTTTTTTATTTTTTTTAATTGTAAACAGTTACCATGCCACTGACCATTTGCAGTCGCTATATTAAATCTGAGATCTGCAATGCATTTACAGATCAACTGAAGAATTTCTTAAAGGAATCCCCCAGTTGTTAATGAGATTCAGACTTTGTTTTAAACTGTCATGTCAAAACAACAGTGGAATATCACCAGCCAAAAGTTTATTTTAAAGTAGCTGCATCTTAGTCTTCTGTACCACTAAATAGATAAATAAATAAGAATTAGATCAAATTCCAGTGCTTTGCAAAATGTTAAAGACCTCACTAACATAAGTGAAAGGAGTAACTACTAGATCTGAAAATGTACATCGTGTTTTTTCTACTTTGACTAAGAGGAGACACTTTTTAGAAATGTATACCCAGGTTGACCTAGTTGTATTCCTTTCTTCAAGTTTTAACCTTCATCAGCATACTTCTTTATGCAGTACTGCTACAAGAATGTGCAGCAGAAAAAATTATCTTATTAAAGCTCCAACCATTCACTGTTGAGGACATGGCCAAAACAAGAATAGAAGCTCAAAACAAATAAAGAGGATCTTATTCTATTCTCTCTTCTGTTATGTCAAGGAAAAAAAAAAAAAAAAAAAAAAAAAAAAAAAAAAGCATTCCTGAAGTACTCAGTTACTTCAGGACTCACAGTACTCACAGTACTCTGTACTCACAGTAGTAGTGCTCCAACATACCTGAACTTGAGCTTTTAGTAACCTGAACTCTACTGATTCTCCCTTCTTCTTTCAGGACACCAGGACACCAGCCTACAATAGTCCCTTTCTGAGATTATTTGTTTACTGATTCACAATGTTTCTTTTCGTTTGACTCTGTTACAGTAATGGCTTTCCTTTCCCTTCTGGTACAGGTGTACTCAATGCATTACCTGCCTATCACCACATGCATCCACAAACAGCTCACTGAGGACAATTAATTCCTTTAATGCCACACCATGTTTCTACTCATTTCATTAATGAGAGGAAACTAATGTCCGTCTGTACGGACGTAGCCCAAATGGCCAGAGCAAAATGCAGTCTATACTGGATAGTGCTAAATAAAAATGGTGAGAAATCTTTTCTCACAGCATATCCAAAAGAGTGTTAAATCACTTAATACAGTTTACTAGTCAAAGTAAAGCAAATAAATAAACAGAGTCCTCTCTGTTTATTAGTGCCTGCAGGTAACCTCTAGGTAGGCAGCTTAAAATAAAAGCACCTAGGACTGCGGGTCACTGAAAAGCACATTTAAACCTTTAAAATAGTAGTCTAAATAGTCTAAGTAGTCTAAATAGTCTTTAAAATAGTCTATAGTAGTGAAAGTGATCAAATTTAGTGTTTACTGCACTCTCATGTTCCATTTCTTGACTTTTCTGTTCCACTTATTTGTACAGGTTTAAAACAGTATTTTCTGAAATCTGTACATATATAAAAATACAAATATATGTGTGCTTCTAAATACACTGTGCTTAATACATTAAGTTTAAATAAATTCAAAAGGTTCCCAAAGGTAGATTCATAATATGATTTTACGGTGCAAACTTCTAAAATATATTCTTATTGAACATGAAAACTATTAAACTATTATTTTTCTTTGAAAGAAAATCATACCATAATTTCTGACTTGCAAAGACATTTTCATAGTATCATAGAATATCCCAACTTGGAAGGGATCCATAAGCATCATCAAGTCCAACTCTTGACACCGCACAGATCTACCCAAAAGTTCAGACCATGTGACTAAGTGCACAGTCCAATCTCTTCTTAAATTCAGACAGGCTCGGTGCAGTGACCACTTCCCTGGGGAATCTGTTCCAGTGTGCAACCACCCTCCCAGTGAAGAACCTCTTCCTGATGTCCAGACTAAACGTCCCCTGCCTCTTAATGCCATTCACACGGGTCCTATCACTGGTGATATCACCTGCTTCTCCACTCCCCCTCGCAAGGCAGTTGTAGACTGCAATGAGGTCTCCCCTCAGCCTCCTCTTCTCCAGGCTGAACAGGCTTAGTGCCCTCATATGTCTTCCCCTCTACGCCCTTCACCTTCTTCATCGCCCTCCTCTGGACACTCTCCAACAGTTTAATGTCCTTTTTGTACTGTGATGCCCAGAACTACACACAGTACTCGAGGTGAGGTTGCACCAGCACAGAGTAGAGCGGGACAATCACTTCTCTCAACTGACTAGCAATGCCGTTCTTGATGCACAGCAGGATACAGTTGGCCCTCCTGGCTGCCAGGGCACACTGCTTGCTCATATTCAACTTGCTGTCAACCACAACCCCCAGATTCCTCTCTGTGGGGCTGCTCTCCAGCATCTCTTTGCCCAGTCCATAATATAGCCAGGGTTGACCTGTCCCAGGTGCTTGCTCTTGTTATACTTGGTTAGTGATTGCCCAGCTCTCCAGTCTTTCCAGATCTCTCTGCAAGGCCTTTCCACCTTTAATAGAGTCAACAACTCCTCACATTTTAGTGTCATCAACAAATTTGCTCAAAACACCTTCTAGTCCTACATCCAAATCATTTACAAAAATATTGAAGAGGACTGGCCCTAAAATGGAGCCTAGAGGGACCCCACTAGTGACCATCTGCCAGTCAGATGTGGCCCCATTTACCACAACCTTTTGAGCCCTGTCAGACAGCCACTTGTTTACCTGTAGTATGATGCTTTTGTTAAGTTGTATGCTGGACACTTTGTCCAGTAAGATCCTATGGGAAACTGTGTCAAAAACCTTGCTGAAGTCCAAAAAGATCACATCAGTTGATTTCCCTTGATCAACTAGATGGGTGATATTATCATAAAAGGAAATCAAATTTGTTAGGCTGGACCTTCCCCTCGTGAACCCATGTTGGCTGGGACCAATGACTGTATTGTCGCCCACATGCGATTCAATAGCTTCGAGGATCATCTTCTCCATAATTTTACCAGGTACTGACATGAGACTGACAGGCCTGTAATTGCTAGGGTTTTCTTTCTTACCCTTCTTGAAAACTGGCACATTTGCCAGCTTCCAGTCTACTGGGACCTTTCCAGATTGTTGAAAAATAATTGAAAGAGGTCCTGCGATGACATCAGCCAGCTCTTTAAGCACCCTGTGATGAATCCCATCTGGACCCATGGACTTGTATGGATCCAGGTGGAGCAGCAAATGCCACACACATTCAGGGTCAGTTGGGAGTTTATCATTCCCACCGTCATGGTCCTCCTGCTCAGGGCATCCTGGGTCCCAAAGCCCATCATCACTGTTGAATACAGAGGCAAAGAAAGCATTAAACATCTCTGCTTTGCCTATGTCATTGTCTGTGAGGTGATCTTCCCCATCAAGTAGCGTACCTATGTTTTCTTTGGTTCTCCTTTTTCTGTTCACATATCTAAAAAAAAAAAAAAACTTTTTATTGTCTCCCACAGACTTGGCCAGCTTCAGCTCTAGTTGGGCTTTGGCCACATGAATTTTCTCATTACAAACATGAACAGCATCC
Organism: Netta rufina; assembly: GCF_964035555.1. NCBI lineage: Eukaryota > Metazoa > Chordata > Aves > Anseriformes > Anatidae > Netta > Netta rufina. The sequence continues at coordinate 42,731,577 of NC_140126.1, forward strand.
CTGTATTCCTTCCTCATTGCCTGACCCTCCTTCTAGCAGCTGTACATTTATCTTTTTTTCGCCTAAGCTCCAGTAGAAGATCCCTGGTCAGCCAGGCCAGCCCTCTGCCCCACCTGCCTGACTTCCGATATTTTGGAATTGCCTGATCATGTGCTTTTCAGAGGCAGTGCTTAAAGACTGACCAGCACTGATGGATGCCAATGCCTTCAAAAGCAGCTTCCCAGGGACCTTGCTGACTAGTTCCCTGAGCAGCCTGAAGTCTGCTTTCCCCACATCCAGGGCAGAAGTTTTGGTGGCAGTTTTCCTTCTGTCACCATAAATTCTAAGCTCAACCGCTTCATGGTCACTATGACCGAGACGGCCGCCAATTGCCATGTCTCCCACAAGATTGTTCTCCAGCAACAGATCTAGGAGGGTACCTTTCCTACTTGGCTCCCTTAGCACCTGCACCAAGAAATTATCATCTAGATGCTTCATTAACCTCCTGGACTTCCTTGTGGTGATCCCAGTTGACTTCTGGCAAGTTGAAATCCCCCATAAGGACAAGGGGAGTTGATCTCGAGGCGTCTTTTAGTTCCCCAAAGAATAATTCATCAGTGTTGTTGTCCTGGCCAGTTGGTCTCTAACAGACTCCAACAATGACATCTCCTTTATTTGTTTGTCCCTTACTCCTTACCCAGAGGCTCTCAACTTTGCCATTGCCAACTTGATGTTCTACACAGTCCAGCCCATGCTTCACACACATTGCCACCCCGCCACCTTGCCTACCCTGCCTGTCTCTCCTGAAGAGCCTGTAACCATCTATTGCAACACACCAGTCACAGGACTCATCCCACCAGGTTTCGTTATGCCGATGATGTCGTAGCTGTGGGACTGGGCCAAGACTTCTAGCTCATCCATTTTATTCCTCATACTGCATGTGTGTGTGTAGAAGCACTTCAAATGCACCTCCCTACACACAGCACCTTGTGGAGCGGACCAAAGATCCTCACTAGTACACAGTCCCTCTGATTCTAGGGCACCATCCCTTAGCTCATTACTCATGTGCCTGGTTTTATCCCTTTCCCCCTTCTACTTTAGTTTAAAGCCCTATCTATCAGCTCTACCAACTCCTGAGCAAAAATCCTTTTCTTCCTGTGAGAGAGGCTCATCCCATCTGGTGTCAGCAGGCCCGGTGTTGCATAGACCTTCCCATGATCGAAAAACCCAAAGTTCTGCCAGTTGCACCGGTCTTAAAGCCACGAATTAATGTGATGAGTCTTTTTGTCAACATCAATCCCTGCCATCGGAAGGACAGAGGCAAACACAACCTGTGCCCCTGAACCTTTAACTAGTCACCCTAAAGCCCTGAAGTCCCTTTTTACCGCTCTCAGATTTCTCCTTGCTACCTTGCCATTACCAGCCTGAAAAAACAGTAGTGGGTAGTAGTCAGTGGGCCATACCAGGCGTTTGACTTTCTTAGCAATGTCTCTCACCCAAGCCCCAGGGAGGCAACAAAGTTCCCTGTGGGTTGGATCCAGTCAGCATATTGGGCCCTCTGTCCCTTTCAGAAGGGAGTCCACCATGACAGTAACCCTTCTTTCTTTCTTGACAGAAGATGTATCCATGTAGGGGGTAGGTTGCCTTGCCTTAGGCACCCTCTCCAACTGGGGTGGGCTTACGGCTACATTGTTGTATTGACTGTTGTGTTCTATGCATTATATAAGGGTAGATGGGAAGGTGAGGTGGGCAGGGACAGGGCTTGCCTAATATCCTGAGCAAGAACCTGCCTTTATTCCCCGCCTTGGCCTAGGTCCTCTCCTACTTCCTGGCAGGATGAAGGAACTTTTGTCTTCTGCGTAGCAGGAGACACTTGTGCTGTGGCAGTCTCATGAGTCTGTCTCAGAGAGGGTGAGAGTAGAGTACACCTCCACCAGTCAATTTCCCTCTCCGATTCCCTTATGCTCCTGAACCTGCTCACCTCCTCCCAAAGCTCTCCTACCTGGCTGAACAGCTGTTCAACCTGGGCACACCTCCCACAGGCATACCCCTCGCTGCTGCTGTCAGATACCAGCAGGAGACTCAGGCACACCCTGCAGCCCAAGACCTGGACAGCTGCGTGTTTCCCCGAGCCCTCTGAGTAGCCACATTGTTGACTGTGGCTGGAGAGGCCTCAAGCGATGTGGAGGCCATGGTTTTCTGTCTGGTTCCACAGCCAGGTTCCTCACAAGCAGATTACAAATATTGATGGGAAAGACCGCTGCAAAATAGCGGTGAGGGGCCGTCCCTGCATGAACTGCCAAGCAAACTGCCGTGCCACACCCTTCTGATGCACCACGCCCTGTTTGCCCTCCCTGTTTGCCTGTCCTGGTCACCGCACTCCTGGTCACTCGCACTCCCTACGGGCTGCTTTTGAACGGTCGGGGAGGGGGTGCTGCTGGCTCCACCTACACCTCATCAGCCTCCCTCATGAGGGCTGCTGGGTCCTGGCAGCTCCCTCAGCTGCTTCGAGTGGCCTTGATGCTGAAAAAAAGCCATTTTTGCACATAATATATATATATATATATATACATATAGATAGATGATATAGATTGATGATATAGATAGATGATATAGATATAGATATATAGATATAGATTAGAGAGAGAGAGAGAGATGATAAATAGATGATATAGATATTGATATAGATAAATGGATATTGATATAGATAGGCATTTTTATAGATATAAATCTAGTATTCTTTTATAGCTACATAAATTAGATAAGGTTGAAAGTTTCCTCTTGAGGTTAGCATAATAAATAGATAGACAGATGATAGATAGATAGATAGATAGATAATTTAGCTGAATGATATCCCTTACTTGTTCTACTCTCTTTTCCTAATTATGTACTATCATTAAAAATATAATGCATATACCACTGAGATTGCTGCATTCAATAAGTCTGGTTTAGGAGAACACATACTTATATATATATATATTGTCTTCTACAAAACTGTTGAACAGTTAATGTGAAAACTAAAGTAAGCATTTACAGCTTATACAGCCAAAACTATACACAGCAGAATCTTAATCATGTGTCTAAAATAATTGGTTTTGTTTACTGTGTACTGCTGAAAGTCAAATAAAAGTACAAATCTGGACTGAAAATCTTCAATAATGATGATGATGATGATGATGATGATGATGATGATGATGATGATGATGATGATAATAATAATAATAATAATAATAATAATAATAATAATAATAATAATAATAATAATAAAAGCTTATGTAAAGAACGGTTATAAGGTTGTGGCCGTACCAGTGATTTATGCTGACTGAAACACAAGTTTATTTCCATTGATTTGAAGACAAGACTCTCAAATCTAAGTTGATGTTCTTTTATGACTTAGTCTCACAAACAGGTCATATTTATGTGTACCGATTTAATGTTCATACATACACCTATTTACACAAATATACACATGCAGCTATGCAAACACACACAAATCAACTGACCTTATTTTAACTGTGGCACAAAAAATCTTCATAGAACTAAAAAAATAAGTTGGTCTGAATTATTGTTTTCATGGTGGCTATACTTGTGGGTCAGATTTTAAATAGATAAGATGGCGGTGGTGGAAATCTGATATCTTACTATTACTGTTCATGCTGTAATTGTTCTGTATGTTAGCACCTTTTGCCAACACTGAATTCACTTTTCAGAATATAAAAAGCTATTTGAAGTACTTTATAGAATTTTAAATTGATGAAAAACAATTAGGAGAACAATAAAATTTAATAAGTCATTTCAGTCTAAATCTAGAAGCCAAGCACTGCAGGTAAATGAAGATACATCAAGGACTGTGAATAGGGAAAAATGAGTGATATTTTCAAGAGGCATGTTTATACTAAGAATCACTAGTTATCTTATTATCTTAAGGAAAATCTAAAATGCATGGAATTTTGACTTACAGTACTTCACTGGCTGCCAGATCTTTCCATTCAAAATTAAATCTCATCTTTACCAGTTTCCATATGAAATACTATATATTTGATTAGATATCAAGTTTTGATCTTTTGTCTGTCTCTAGAAAGTGAAAGCACTTGTTAGTGATATTCACTAGACCCTATACTCCCATATGATCTAACTACATATCTGAAGGTGTTACTTTGTGGTAGTGTGGCCATGGGGGTCCACAAACTCCATGGTTGGTGATAACTTTGGACTCTTAACAACAAAGACATGAGGAATGAAAAAATTTTAGAAGGAAGGAAGAAAGAAGAGTGATTCAGGAGATGCCTTGCTGTCTCATACTGCCTGTTCTCCACCCGTTAAGGCATGAAAGTTGTTGGGTGTTTGGTGTTGCCGGGCAAAGTTCTTGACCAATGAATAGTTAGTGGAAAAGTACTACTGTAGAGCAAGTGGTATAAGAAGGGAGCCTGTCCTCAATAGGGGGTTGAAGTTGAAGTTATGCCCTCAATAAAAAATTAGCAGTTACTGAAAAGAACCAAAAAGAACCCTGCTGTCTGTGTGCTCATTACGGCACATTATTTCTAACTTAAGACACTGATAAATAAATAAATAAATAATATATACATATATATATTTCCTAAGGATGCTCTCTGCCAGGTCAACATGAAGCAAATAGTGTGAACAAGATGAAAAGGCAGGACAAAAGATAATAATTACTTAATTAATTTTGAATTTAATTTAGAAGCTTTGCTTCTAAAACAATGACTCCTTGCCTTCACTCAGGTTCTGTAAAGAATTCTGGAAAAGCTGTCTCTGACTAGAATCAGCTGCTTAGTATATTGGAATGTAACTTACATCCTTACCTACAGATCACTCTATTACAAGTATAGTTGATAGTTTAACTCCAATGACATGCTTGAAGAATTGGCTGGTAACAGAGGCTAGATTTCTAAACAGAGGTGGATTTGCCAGGACAACATGAAATGGCACCAACAGAATCTGTATTATAATACATAAAGCTTTGTGCAGTAGGGCTCTTATTGTGCATCGCACAGTACAGTCATGGATCTGATGCCCTTTCCCCTCCACTCTAAGTCTGAAGCAGCATCTGTTCCTGCTTAGTTACAGATTTACAGCTATACATAAATTAGGCTCCCCCATAACTGAGGACTCAGACACACATTTGCTATGATTATTTCTTTTTATCTGAACTGATTATGAAAATGACTATAATCATGACTATTATATACTAAGCCTACTGTTACACATAAGTAAAACATTTTAGCTAGTACTAAATACAAAATCTGTTTTTTTCTTTTTTTTTTCTTCCTTTTTTTTTTTTCTTTATTCCCCTAGTCCCCTAAATATATTTTACAGTTTCACAAGTTTCTCTTTTAACATTATTTCAGAGGGCAGCCACAAGGGAATTATATTTTGGAAACAAAAGAATTGACATATGTTCCTGTGGTCATGTCTTAACTCTCATATGTGGGAAAAAAAGTTCTTCAGTATAGATAGGGATTATATCACAGTGATATGATTAACAAAAAAAAATATATATATATAACAACAATAACAATAATAACAATATTAATACGAAGATGTCACCTGTAGTATGACACCCATACTTCCCCAGTAAGTGATATAGATTTACATGGTAAAATGCACTGAGCTTCTACTACATATTCTAATGTTGTTTGCAGTTTATTTATGACAGCATGACCAACTGATTTTGTATGATTACATTTTGTAATGGATTCATCTCTGCAAAGATTATGGTCTTCTCTTCTCTGTAATTGAGATTGTTACATTCTTTTTTAGGTGTCATATACCAATAGAATATTTCTGAAAACCACGCAGAGGTCTCTGGTGTGTCATGAATCTGACTGAATCGAGACAACACCCGCAGGAAGCTAGATTTTTTTTTTCTTGGTATAATTATGAAGAATTTTCTGAAAGTCTTGGGCTGAATTCTTAGTACCTACCTTCATACTCACAAATACCTGATCTATAGTAAGGACAAACAAACAAACGGACAAACAAACAAAAAAACATATACATATCTTCACAAATGTATTGAGACCAGCCTGTAGCATGTTTCTAGTCCATATTTTGTGATGTTTTTTCTTGTGGTCATAGTCATAGACCCATACTGACTCTTCTGTGCATATATTCTTACTTATTTTTTTTTTTGTTTGCTTGTTTGTTTGCTTTTAATCTGCCCCTGTTCCTCCATATCTCTGACATCATACAGGACTAAATCATCAGTATATCATAGAACCACAGAATAGATCAGGTTGGAAGGGATCATCTAGTTCCAAACCCCCTACCATAGGCAAAGACGCCACCCACCAGATCAGATTGCTCAGGGACTCATCTAACCTGTTTTTGAACATCTCCAGGGATGGGACATCCACAACCTCTCTGGACAACCTGTTCACCAGATGGCGGAGAGACAGACTGTAGTCCATCCATGTAAGCTTGGAACAGATTTTTTAATTTCTTGAACAACATTTTATTTTATTTTTTATAACAACAATTTTTTATTTTCTCGAACAACAATCTTTATATAGTCCTTTTAATCAAGTGAATGACCATTCTGAATAAGACTGTTTCTTAGTCTGATGATATGGGAGACTGAAGAGTATAAAAGCATCTTGCATGAAGTATAATTTGATATATGCCAATATAAAATATAGTTTTCATTTAATGTTTTCATATGCCTTTATTCAACTACGGAGTTGTAAGATGTATTTAGGCTTTTTTTTTTTTTTTTTTTTTTTCACAACACAAGCATGTTTATGCTACTCAACAGTTTGAATATATTTTTATGAACTACTTTAAGAGTTAAAGAGTCAACTGTAGTTTCAAATTGTTAAGTTTATAATAAAGAACAAAATTACTGTCATGCACTTCTGTATCTTAGTAATGGTGCTCTTGTCTCTTTATTATAAAACATTTCCCTCAGCCTACAGGCACATCTCATCGTGATGGAAAAACAGAAAAAAAACTGTAATGCATAATGATCTTTAAGATGACAAGAAACTTTGATAAATGGGAATATCAAAGAGCTCTTGTCAAAGTATATTCTCAAACTTACAGCTTACCACACAGTCACTGCAATTTTCATGAAAAAAAAAAATAACTTGTGGGATCCTATTTTAATGTGGCTAGGCAATCAACAGAACTTCAGAACTGACTGAGCAAATGCTGAGATCGTTAAGGCAGTGCCAGATGGGTATGAACTATGATGGTATGCAGAGTAAGAGATTTTTATTTTTTTTCTGTAGACTTATATATTTACCTATATTTTCTAAATCACTCAAGGAAATTTCAGATCAATGTTCACCCAATACTGATGTTTTATGAGTACAGTTGTCTGACATTAATTTGAAATGAATACCGAGTACCCAAACCATTATTAAAGAAGACATACAGACAATGGAAGTAAAAAACAGTAAACCTTCTAAAAATAATAATAATAATAATCCAGAAACATTAAGTTGAGGATCTGGAACAGCCCTCAGACTTAAGTTCAGTTCTGTTTGAAATATGCCCTGAGTAGCACTTTGCCCCACTAGTCTCCTGATCACTATGACCATTCAAGCAGCAGTAGGTTTAAAAAAATCTCCTTACAAGTGAAAAATACACTAGGGAAATAACTCATATCCCTCATTAATGGTGTGGCATCTTGCCATAATACCTGTAATTATTTCTTTAATAGTAAAATAAGTAAAGTAAGGCTTTACTCACCAACTTTTTTTTTTTTTTTTCCCCCACTAAAATCATAAAATCATATCCTCCAATACCATTTATATCATGAATGGTTAGTGCCATCATTGTGAGGTGTGATAGAAATAACTTGTTGCTTAATATAAAACTGCAAAGATGTTTTCAAAGGATAAGAAGACAAAAATGTTATTACCAGCTAGGGAGAAAATTTAGAGAATTATTGAGGATTTTACTTTTATGATCCTTAAAATGAAGGAAGTAATAATGCTCATCACCATCGTGAAAGATACGTTCATTGTTAAAATATCAGTTAGCATAGAAAACTATTTCCCTTTAAAGAGAACATAGACATTGTTAACTTGTTTATTTCACTTCTTTTTATAATGAAAGCTTCATAACTACTTCAGGCATTAAAACTCTGAATGCTGAACTTCATCACAAGCTGGAAACAGAGGGAATCAGCTATAGCAGAGAAATTTCACTTACAGGCAGTCTTTCATCTGATTTGAAGTACAACATGCTACAAACTGTCCTACAACCTGTAAAATAATTTATAATATTGCAGTTTCAATAAACGGAATCTTTAATGGCTGTGAAGAAGATGAGTTACAAGAAATTGTGGCTTTATCACCTAGGTTTTATCTGGTTCTCACATGGCTTGTATTATAGAAATTCAGTCAAAGAGGAAATAATACATATATAACATTAACATATATGTTTATTTTTAACTAGAATAAGGACTTTTCAGCTTTGAATTATTAGAAGCTTTCCTGTGTAATTGATCTGGGTAGTTTTTCCCTTGTCTAGTAAATCAAAATGGGAGTCCTGTGTGAAGCATGTGATAGGAGTGGAATAATAAAATGTGTTCAATGATCATGTTCTGCAGTACTGATTCTAACTTACGTTTTCTCTGTCTCCCACATAGTGTATCTCCCACACAAAATCTCCCACAAAGATTTTAACTCCTAAAGTTCCAGACCAAAAAAAAAAAAAAAAAAAAAAAAAGTTCACTTGTTTGTTATTTTTATATATTGTTTATGTTCAGAGAACATTATATGAACACAGCTGTCTGACAGACAGTAGTCTTATGCAGAAATTTAAAGGGAGTATCAAGACTGTAATATAATGACTACTGTTGACTTTAAAGTCATCTGACCTTTACCAAACTTTTCTATTTCAGCTGTTTAAACCAATTCTCTAACAACATCGTTATCTACAACACCCTTCACAAAAAGTCTTCAAGTCCTTTGTACCAAGAATAAGAATAAATAAATAAATAAATAAATAAATTGATAAGTGAATGAATCAATAAATAAATAAGAAGATTAAGAAAAAGGAGATAAAAAGAAAAAAATATCATTTAAAGATTTTTAATGTTCTTTTAGACTAGACTGTTCAGGATAGATCACAGACAATGAGGGTTGAAAATATTTCATCCAGTACCTGGCATTAAGCAGCCGTTAACTTTATCTTGAAAGTTGTTAGGTGCCATTGATTTTACTTAAGAGTTAGAAGGTTACCTATGCAGAATATAATCCTGCTCTCTAAGGCAAAATTCTTGTTTAGGAATTGCAACAAAACAACATAAAATAAAACAAAATAAAAATAAAATAAAATAAAATAAAATAAAATAAAATAAAATAAAATAAAATAAAATAAAATAAAATAATAATAATAAAAAATAAAAAATAAAAAATAAAAAATAAAATGAAATAAAATAAAATGATAAAAGAAATCAGATCCAGAAAAGACATGAATGATAACTTCTAGTTTTTACTTATGATGTAGAAATGGAGCAAGTCTTTGATGTCTACAGCCAAGACAGAAAAATGAAAGACTAAACCCAGTTTCAAACTAAATCTAAAGAAAGTAAATGGATTGCTGTCATTAGCTCACAAAGAGAAGGCCATAGATAGCCTCCACGTAGCATACAGTACCTAGTAATATTTATTTGTACGGAATCGTAGTCTAAAACAAAACCACAAATTGACATATTTACACATATTTGACTTCAGGCATTTCAGTTAAGTGCTCTGGATACAACTTTTGATACACTTGCTTGTTCCTTTGACTAGCTATTCTGTTCCTAAGGGTACTCGGAGTCATATCTAAATCAGATAAATAAAGGTGCTTATACAAACAACAGACAACATTTTATATCCTAATGTTATCTTGGGGATGACTTAATAGAAACTTTGTGGCTAACCACAGATCAAACATAAGGCAAAACAAAGCTATCCCTATTTTACATTTTTGAGCATTTATTTTAACTCTTGATTAGAAAGTAATATCTAAACTGATAGTTTTTTTAAGATCAAACTCAGATTAATGAACAATCATTAAATATTGTACTTTTCTCTCTACTCTGTGATGATGTGGCCTCACCTCAAGTAGTGTGTACAGTTTTGGACACCACAGTTTTAATGATATAAAACTATTAGTGAATGTCCAAAGGAGAGTAATAAAAATGGTGAAAAGTCTAGAGTGGAAGATATACAAGGAGCAGCTGAGGTCAACTGGTTTGTTCAGCCTAGACAAGAGACTGAGGGGCAACCTCATGTTGGCCTACAGCTTCTTCACAAGAAGTAGCAGAGGGAAAGGTGCCAATCTCTTCTCTCTGGTGATGAGTGTTAGGACCCAAGGGAAACAGAATCATTGAACAGTTTGGGTTGGAAGGGAACTTAAAGATCATCTAGTTCCAACCACTCTGCCACACGTCATCATCAGTAGCATCATCAGTGATGCCACTCAGTAGATCGACATTGGCCAAGGCCCCATCTAATCTGATCTTGAACATCTCCAGGGATGAGGCATCCGATACTTCTCTGGGCAACCAGTTCCAGTGCCTCACCACTCTCTGAGTAAAGAATTTTCTCCTAAGATCTAGTCTAAATCTCCCTTCTTTTGGTTTACAACCATTCCCCTTTGTCCTGTCATTACCTACCTCAGCAAAAAGTCACACTCTCCATCTTTTTTTTTTTTTTTTTTTTTTATAAACCCCTTTGAAGTATTAAAAAGCTGCAAGAAGGTCACCCCAGACCTTTTTCATCTTCAGGTCAAACATACCTGGCTCTCTCTGTCTTTCTTCACAGGAGAGATGCTCCAGGCCACTGATAAATTTTGTGGCCCTTCTCTGGATCTATTACAACATATATGCATCCTTCTTGTGCTGGAGGCCCCAAACCTGGATGCAGTACTACAAGTGGGGCCTCATGAGGGCTGAGGGGGACAATCACCTCCCTTAATCTGATGGCCACTTCTCTTTTTATGCAGCCCAGGATGCAGGTAGCCTGGACTGCAAGCACACACTGATGGCTTATGTCAAGCATTTTGCCGGCCAGAACCCTTAATTCCTTCTCCACAGGGCTGCTCTCAATGACTTCTACTCCCAGTCTCTACTCATGTCTGAGATTGCCCTGGTGCAACATCTTGCACTTGGAGTTGTTGAATCTATTTAGGTTCTCATGGGCCCACTTCTCAAGTATGTCCAGGTCCCTTTGCATGGCTTCCCTTCCATCTGTTCTAACAACTGCTCCACTCATCTTAGTGTCATCTGTAAATTTGCTGAGGGTGTACTCAATCACATTGTCTATATCTTTGGTAAAGACTATACACAGCATCAGTCCCAAGACAGACCCCTGAAGGACACTACTCATCACAAACCTCCACTTGTATGTAGAGCCATTGATCATAACTCTCTGGGTGTGGCCTTCAAACCAATTCCTTATCCAGTGAATGGTCCACCCATCAAGTTAATATTTCTCCAGTTTGGAGATCTGGATGCTGTGTGAGACCATGACAAAGGTCTTACAGAATACCAGACAGATGACATCAGTCTTCCCTTGTCAATCGATACAGTCCCACCATTATAGGAGGACACCAGATCGGTCAGACACAATTTGCTCTTGGTGAAGCCATGCTGGCTGTATTGGATCACTTCCTTGTTCTATATGTGCCTTAACAATATTTTCAGGAAGATATGCACCATGATCTTCCCAGACATAGCAGTGGGGCTTGTGAGTCTGTAGTTCCCCAGGTCTTCTTTTCAACCATTTTTAAAAATGCGAGTGATGTTTCCCTTTTTCCAGTCACTGGGGACTTCACCTGACTGCCATGACTTTTCAAGTATGATGGAGAGATGCTTGGCAACTACATCAGCCAATTCTTTCAGGACCCTGGAATGTGTGTCATCAAGTCCCATAGAAATGTACCTGTTCAGTTTCATTATTTGGTCTCAAACATTCTCTTCACTTACAGTGGGAGGGACTTTGCTGCCCCAGCCCTCATATATACATTTGGGGAAATGAATGATGTGGGAAGTCTGACTGGCAGCGAAGACTGAGGCAAAAAAAATGTTGAGTACCTCAGCCTTCTCCAAGTCTGTCATTACCAGTTCTCCCTTCTCATTTTTTAGAGGGGGAACACTCTCCTTGGCCTTTGTTTGTTTGTTTGTTTTTGTTTTGTTTTGTTTTGTTTTGTTTGTTTGTTTTCCTGGAAAATGTACCTATGGAATTATATCTTGTTATTTTTTCATCCCTTGATCCATTTGTACCTTGGCTTTCCTGATCCCATACCTGAACATCCAAACAGCATCCCTATACTCTTTCCAGGACACTTGTCCCTAATTCCTCTACCTGTGCATTTTCTTCTTGCATTTCAATCTGACCAGAAGGTCCTAGCACAGCCATCCCAGTTTTCTGCCCTCCTTGCTTGCTTTCTTACACAGAGAGATGGAGAGTTCTTGTGCTCTAAGTAAAACATCCTTAAAGAGTTGCCAGTTGTTTCCAGCTCCTCTGTCCACAAGGGCAGTGTTCCAGGAGATCTCATCCACTAGGTCTTTAAATAGCTTGAAGTTTGTTCTTTGGAAGTTTAGGCTCCTAACTTTGCTCTTCACCAGGCTGGTAGTCCTTAAGACCACAAACACAACCAGGGTATGGTCACCGCAGCCCAGACTGCCTCCAGTCTTAACTTCCTTAACACAGTCTGGGCTGCAATGACCACATCCTTTTTGAGTTTGTGTGAAATGGCATGTGTACTGGGTCTGGCTGGAATGTTAACTTTCCCGGCAGCAGCCCATTCAGTGCCGTACTCTGTACTTGTAGCTGGAACAGCAGTGTTATCACACCAGTGTTGTGTCTACTGCTGAGCAGCAGTGGCACAGCATTGGGCCTTTCTCTAACCCTCCTAGGGGGTGGGCAAAAAAGTGAGGAGAGAAACATCACTAGGGCAGCTGACCTAAACCAATCAAAGGGATATTCCATACCATGTGGTGTCACACTCAGCAATAAAAGGTGGAAACAGGAAGAAGAGGGGAGGGGTGGGCTCTCGTTGAGAAGACGTCGGTCCTCCTCTCGAACACCGGCTGCGTGCGTTGAGGCCTTGCTTCAAGGACGTGGTCAATCATCGCTCATTTGTGGGAAGTAGAGAGTAATTTCTTTCCTCTGCACTTCCATATCACTTTCATTTATTTTGTTTGTTTGTTTTCCTCCCTTTTTCCCCTTTCCCTTTTATTTCCCCTTAGTTAAATTGTTTAGTTCATGGTAGTCTTTATTTAATTATTATAATTATTTCCCTTTAATTAAATTATCCTTATCTCAACCCGTGAGTTGTTCTTTGCTTTACTTCTCCCCCTCCTTATCTAAAGGAGGGGGAGTGAGAGAGCGGTTGTGGGGTTTAGCTGCCCAGCACGGTAAAACCACCACAGTCCTTTTTGGCGCCCAACGTGGGGCTCGAAGGGTTGAGATAACAATAGAATTGATTAAACGCATACAACTAACACACTTGCTTGCTAGTAACCATGTTCCTTGCCCTGTTAATAATAATGGCTTTGTTCATATGTCATGCAATTCGTGTCATATTCTCCTTTCTCCTATATATCCGATCCGACCAAGTGCTACAATCTGTGTTCACTTTTTTTAATTCGTTGTGCTGCCAAGCACTGACCTTGGTTTTACTCTGGAATTCAGGCTCTGCGCTGTTATCATTTGGGTCCCATGGAAACTATCTTTCAGAGAATATTCAGAACTACACTGCCTTCCTTTTCTCATCTGGACACCAGTTTATTAATAATATCAGGAATGGTACCTTTCCCTTCTTTCACAGTGGGATAATTACAACAGTTTGGGAGTATTTTGAAGATCCATCTGTAACCCATGTATTGCTATTTCTAATTCTGAATAACAGGTTTCATTTTCTCTCTAAGATTAGTCGATTGTTTAGAAAACTTATTTGGGAATCTGTCCCAAAACAGTCTCGTGGTGAGTGGCACGGTGTGTGGGATGATGTTAGCAGATACCTGTCACGAGTGTCTCCTCCAATAGTTTTGAACTTCACCCCTGAGCAAGTGCTAAATCCTAAAAACTTGGTAGAATGTTTGAGAGTTGTATGTCCTGATCCTGATAATGCTGGAGAACAACAGCTTGCAGCATTGTGCTGGGTCCTGGTTTATTCCTATCAAACACTGTTTAACATCATCCAGCAACTTGAAGAGAGGGAGGAAGTCTCTGAATCTGATGACCAAGTAACACATGCTGTGGCTGACCCAGAGGACCAACCAACTATGGTATCAGTCGCCCCCATAGTCAAGTCAAAACAATGGAAACGGAGGTCAGCTCGTTTAGTAAGGGAAGAAGGCTCTCCTAAGAAGGAGGGAGAAGGGGAATTGGCAGGCACCTCTAAAGCAGAGCCATCACAAAAACAGCAGGAAGACGAGACGGAAATCATAAAGGAATCAGAAATCACTCGATCCTTATCCCTGAGTGAGATGCGAGAAATACGAAAGGATTATGGTCGACGCCCAGGTGAACACATCCTCACTTGGCTGCTCCGATGCTGGGATGCTGGGGCCAGTAGCCTACAATTAGAAGGCAATGAAGCCAAGCAGCTGGGATCCCTCTCTAGAGAAAGGGTAATCGACAAAGTAATCGGGAGAGGAGCACAGGCCCTCAGCCTCTGGAGACGACTCCTGGCAGCTATCAAAGAAAGATATCCCCATAAGGAAGATATTGTATATCACATAGGCAAGTGGACCACTGTGGATAAAGGTCTCCAACATCTGCGGGAATTAGCTGTGCGGGAGATGATTTATAGTGATTTGGACAATGCCCAGACACCTCAAGACCCCGATGAAGTCCAGTGCACAACATCCATATGGCGTAAATTTGTGCGGAGTGCACCAGCAGCACATGCCAGTACCCTGGCAGCAATTCACTGGGATGAGGGGATGGGACCAACAATGTATGATGTCTCCTGCCAACTTCAAAAATATGAAGACAATCTCTCTGCTCCACTACAGTCCTGTGTCTCAGCTGTGGAGAAATTGTCTAAAGGACTTGACAAGCTTGTGGAGAAAGTATATTCCCCCTCATCTAGACAGAGTGATACTTCAGCCACTAAGAATCAGCATTCGCCTGCTCAAGAGAGAGAGTACCCAAGACGTACACCACGTGGCACCTTGTGGTTTTATCTGCGTGACCATGGGGAAGATATGAGGAAATGGGATGGTGTACCTACTTCAACCCTAGCTGCTCGGGTACGTGAACTGAAAGGAAATACAGCAGCAAGAAGAGGGGCTCCTAAGAGAAATGCTGCTCCAGTTTCTATTGGGCAGTACCCCAGAGGCAGTAGAAGAGCTGATGTTATTCTTGACCACGATGAAGGGACCTCTACCTCTCATTTGCCAGAATTTGTGCATTTGCAAGAATTAAGTGGCAGACGCTCCAGCCAGGACTAGAGGGGCCCTGCCTCTGGCCAGGTAGAGGAGAGGGATAACCGGATTTATTGGACTGTGTGGATCCGATGGCCTGGAACATCAGAACCACAGGAATACAAAGCTTTAGTGGACACTGGCGCACAATGTACCATAATGCCATCAGGCTACCAAGGGACAGAACTCACTTGTATCTCTGGAGTGACAGGGGGATCCCAACAACTATCTGTACTGGAAGCTGAAGTGAGTCTAACTGGGAATGAGTGGCAAAAGCATCCCATTGTGACTGGCCCAGAGGCTCCGTGCATCCTTGGCATAGACTATCTCAAGAGAGGGTACTTCAAGGATCCAAAAGGATACCGGTGGGCTTTTGGCATAGCTGCTTTGAGCACAGAGAAGATTAGGCAGCTGTCTACCCTGCCTGGCCTTTCAGAAGACCCTTCTGTTGTAGGATTGCTGAAGGTTGAAGAACAACAGGTACCAATTGCTACCACAACGGTGCACCGACGGCAATATCGCACCAACCGAGACTCCCTGATTCCCATCCATGAGTTGGTTCACCGACTGGAGAGTCAGGGAGTAATCAGCAAGACTCGCTCACCCTTTAATAGTCCTATATGGCCAGTACGAAAGTCTAATGGTGAGTGGAGGCTAACAGTGGACTATCGAGGCCTGAATGAAGTCACGCCACCACTGAGTGCTGCAGTGCCAGACATGCTAGAACTTCAGTACGAACTAGAGTCAAAGGCAGCCAAGTGGTATGCCACAATTGATATTGCTAATGCATTTTTCTCCATCCCTTTAGCAGCAGCATGCAGGCCGCAGTTTGCTTTCACTTGGAGGGGCATCCAATACACCTGGAATCGGCTGCCCCAAGGGTGGAAACACAGCCCTACCATTTGCCATGGACTGATCCAGTCTGCACTGGAGCAAGGGGGAGCTCCTGAGCATCTTCAGTACATTGACGACATCCTCGTGTGGGGCAACACAGCAGAAGAAGTTTTTGAGAAAGGGAAGAAAATAATCCAAATTCTCCTGAAAGCTGGTTTTGCCATTAAAAAGAGCAAGGTCAAGGGGCCTACACAGGAAATCCAATTCTTTGGGGTAAAATGGCAGGATGGACGTCGCCATATTCCAATGGATGTGATCAATAAAATAACAGCAATGTCTCCGCCAACTAGCAAAAAGGAAACGCAAGCTTTCCTAGGCCTCGTGGGATTCTGGAGAATGCATGTGCCAGGCTATAGTCAGCTTGTGAGTCCTCTATATCGAGTGACTCGAAAGAGAAACTATTTTGAGTGGGGCCCTGAGCAACAACAGGCATTTGAACAAATCAAACAAGAAATAGCTCGTGCAGTAGCCCTTGGGCCTGTCCGTACTGGACCAGCTGTGCAAAATATACTGTACACTGCAGCTGGGGAGCATGGGCTCACCTGGAGCCTTTGGCAGAAAACCCCAGAAGAAACTCGAGGTCGACCTCTGGGCTTCTGGAGTCGGGGCTATCGAGGATCAGAAGCCAATTACACCCCAACTGAAAAGGAAATACTCACAGCATATGAGGGTGTTCGAGCTGCTTCAGAAGTTGTGGGTACAGAGGCACAGCTCCTCTTGGCACCGCGGCTACCTGTGTTACATTGGATGTTCAAAGAGAAAATTCCCACTACACACCATGCAACTGATGCTACATGGAGTAAGTGGATAGCGTTAATTACACAGCGGGCTCGAATGGGAAAACCCAATCGCCCAGGAATCCTGGAAGAGATTATGGACTGGCCGGAAGGCAGAGATTTCGGAGTGCCAACAGAAGAGGTAACCCGTGCTGAAGAGGCACCACCATACAATGAGTTGCCAGAAGACAGAAAGCAGTATGCGTTGTTTACTGACGGATCCTGCCGTGTGATAGGGAGCCATCGGAAATGGAAAGCTGCTGTGTGGAATCCCATACGACAAGTTGTGGAAGCCATGGAAGGGGAAGGTGAGTCGAGTCAGTATGCAGAAGTAAAAGCCATACAACTAGCCCTAGATATCGCCGAAAGAGAAAATTGGCCAGTATTGTATCTTTATACTGACTCATGGATGGTAGCAAATGCTCTGTGGGGGTGGCTGCAGCAATGGAAAGAGAGCAACTGGCAGCGCAGAGGTAAGCCTATCTGGGCTGCTACCCTGTGGCAAGATATTGCTGCCCGGGTAGAAAACTTGGATGTTAAAGTACGTCATGTAGATGCCCACATGCCCAAGAGTCGCACTACTGAAGAACATAAGAACAACAAAGAAGTGGATCGAGCTTCGAAAATTGAAGTGGCTCAGGTGGACCTAGACTGGGAACGTAAGGGTGAGCTGTTTGTAGCTCGATGGGCCCATGAAACATCAGGACATCTGGGGAGAGATGCCACTTACAGATGGGCTCGTGATCGAGGGGTGGACTTGACCATTGAGGCCATCACACAGGTTACCCATGAGTGTGAGACCTGTGCTGCAATCAAGAAAGCCATGAAGGTAAAATCTCCCTGGAACAGGGGGAGATGGTTAGGGTTTCAATATGGTGAGGCCTGGCAAATTGACTATATCGGACCACTCCCAAAAACTCGCCAAGGCAAACGGTACATACTCACCATGGTAGAAGCAACTACTGGGTGGCTGGAAACATACCCTGTAAACCATGCCACAGCCCGAAACACTATCTTGGGCCTGGAAAGACAAGTATTGTGGCGTCATGGTACACCAGAGAGAATTGAGTCTGACAATGGGAGTCATTTCCGAAACAATCTTGTTACCTCCTGGGCAAAGAGGCATGGTATTGAGTGGGTGTACCACATCCCTTACCACCCACAAGCCTCTGGGAAGGTTGAGAGGTACAATGGACTGTTAAAGACTATGTTACGAGCATTAGGTGCTGGGACGTGGAAACAATGGGACACAAATCTACCAGAAGCCACTTGGCTAGTTAACAATAGGGGGTCTGACAGCCGTGCTGGTCCTGCCGAAACAAAACCCCTACACACTGTGAAAGGAGCTAAGGTTCCCGTAGTGCATATAGGAAGGTGGATGGGGAAGGCAGTGTGGGTTGCTCCTGCCTCGGGAAAAGGCAAACCCACTCGTGGGATTGTCTTCGCCCAAGGACCAGGGTATACCTGGTGGGTCATGCAAAAGAATGGGGATATCAAGTGTGTGCCTCAAGGAGATTTGACATTGAGAGAAAATTAATCTATAATCTAAGTTATATGTTGTAGGAAGATGCTGTAGGATCAACGACAGGTCAACTTTGCAAGGAGCCGGACAGTGCAACAAGGACTTGAGCTAAGCTGGTGCTGGTGTCCAGACATCCAACTCCGCCTGCCTTGAGTGGCCACTTTGGCAGATGAAGACCTAATCATCAACAGTTCTTATGAACATTTTCCAAGAAAGACCTATGGAAGGAAAAGATACATCTGCCTATTAATCCTG
Source organism: Netta rufina (assembly GCF_964035555.1). NCBI lineage: Eukaryota > Metazoa > Chordata > Aves > Anseriformes > Anatidae > Netta > Netta rufina. The sequence continues at coordinate 42,750,400 of NC_140126.1, forward strand.
TCCTGTTAAATCCTTGTCCTGTTAAAGGACAAGGGATAATGATGAGAATGCTTGTATGCTAAAGTATGGGGATCTGAGTGTGACACAAATGTTATGGAATAAGGGGTGGAGGTTGTACTGGGTCTGGCTGGAATGTTAACTTTCCCGGCAGCAGCCCATTCAGTGCCGTACTCTGTACTTGTAGCTGGAACAGCAGTGTTATCACACCAGTGTTGTGTCTACTGCTGAGCAGCAGTGGCACAGCATTGGGCCTTTCTCTAACCCTCCTAGGGGGTGGGCAAAAAAGTGAGGAGAGAAACATCACTAGGGCAGCTGACCTAAACCAATCAAAGGGATATTCCATACCATGTGGTGTCACACTCAGCAATAAAAGGTGGAAACAGGAAGAAGAGGGGAGGGGTGGGCTCTCGTTGAGAAGACGTCGGTCCTCCTCTCGAACACCGGCTGCGTGCGTTGAGGCCTTGCTTCAAGGACGTGGTCAATCATCGCTCATTTGTGGGAAGTAGAGAGTAATTTCTTTCCTCTGCACTTCCATATCACTTTCATTTATTTTGTTTGTTTGTTTTCCTCCCTTTTTCCCCTTTCCCTTTTATTTCCCCTTAGTTAAATTGTTTAGTTCATGGTAGTCTTTATTTAATTATTATAATTATTTCCCTTTAATTAAATTATCCTTATCTCAACCCGTGAGTTGTTCTTTGCTTTACTTCTCCCCCTCCTTATCTAAAGGAGGGGGAGTGAGAGAGCGGTTGTGGGGTTTAGCTGCCCAGCATGGTAAAACCACCACAGCATGAAGCTGCCACAGGGGAGGTTCAGACTGGCTGTTAGGAATAGGTTCCTCACTGAGAGGATTGGTTGGTCACTGGAACAGGCTCCCCAGGGAAGTGGTCAGAGCGGCAAGACTATCGGTTTTTAAAGAAACTCTCAGACATTTTGAGGTAGTCTTTTGTTGAGACATGTCTTGGACTCAATGATCCTTGCTGGTCCTGCCCAACTATATCGAAAATGTGAGATTTAAATCATGTCTAGATCATCTGGAAAACAAATAAAAAAAGCAATATACGCAGCATATCAATATATATTGAAGTACCAGAAATAGTGATTTTGTTTAGTTGTTTTGTTTGTTTCGGTGTTTAGATGTATATACACAGGTAAAACAGACTATTCTTCAGTAACTAAGAAATCTTAAAATCAGTTTTGGAATCATGCTTTGTTCTCTCCTCCCCAATATTTTGGAAATACTCTGCAGGTGCTAACAAGTTCATAGGGAATGTTTCAAAATGGTCTTCCCTGTATGTAAGTAAAAGACAAAATGCATAAACTAAACAGAGGATACAAGAAGCAAATTCCTCTGCCATGCTCTAAAGCCTTTTCAGTGAGGAGTGGGGGGCAGGGAGGTTTACTACTATTGCTGGAAATTTAGGGTTAGGTTTCCTCCCTCTCTCCCCTGTCTGCCTTTAAAACCAGGATTGTTTATGCAACTACAGGCTTTTGTAAAAAATACTAACAGTTAAGGATACAAAATTAACTTTGCAAAAGTATTTAGATTTTACAAAACTGCATACAATTAGTCTAAACGGCAGCTGCAAAATCAGAGGAATACAAACTCTAGTTCTTTTAAACTTTAGCAAAAGGGGATAATTCATTCAGTAAAAATCAATGTAACAAGTCAGTCCCTGCAAAAAGTCATACCTCAGCTCTACAGAGAATAAAAACTACAGTGCTTCATCAGATTCAACAGATATGTTCTGGCAAGTGAAATTAAGGCAGAGAAATTAACTTGAAATTTAATCTGAGGTTTGATAATACACACCGTCTGACATTTCAGATAGAAGAACAATGGACTAAGCTAACTGAGGGCTACCTAACCTAACTGGACTGAAGGCTTCTATAGCTGAATGGCCACCTGATCTTAGCTACTTAAGGATTCATTTTGGTATGATTTTGCAATCAGATGTATAAGCACAGTCTAGACACAATCTGAATTATTGTGGTCCAAATCCATAGCTAGGTAAAATGATCATGTATTCAGTGTCTTCATTACAGAAAGACGTACTTGTTGTAGATGAGTTTGAAATTTTACAACTGGTCATTTTTCCTTTATCAGGGAAATATAAATTTATAAATATATAAATTTTACAAACATATATCCCTATTTGAAGTATCTTTGAACAATGATTTTTATACAAGTGGCAAACAGGTTCTTGAAAGGAATGTTAGCTGGAATATGTTCTGAAATCTTTGACAACATCATCTACAAATATGCAACACAATTATTAAATCCTATTACTCTTATGTGAAATAGCTTCCTCAATGAGAGAAACATGGTGTTACAAATACATTTATTATATTGACATTGGCATAGAATTGTTCTGAGTGAAAACTCAATAAATTGAGCTTTTATTAGGGCTTTTACAAGAATGTGGTTTTATTACATTTTCTAGACTCTGAACCAAAACAAGAAAGGGCTTGAATGTGCTCAACAGATTAAATGATCTGATGACTTCTTAATATAAAATATTTGTTATTACATAAAATAATGAGATTTAAACTGATAGTTATTAATGTCTGCTAAAGTAACAATGAGACATGTGAAGATCCCAGGACATACTGACTTGTTGTCTTCACAGAATCACACAGAATTACAGAATCACAGAATTTCTAGGTTGGAAGAGACCTCAAGGTCATCGAGTCCAACCTCCAACCTAACGCTAACAGCCCTCCACTAAACCATATCCCTAAGCTCTACATCTAAACGTCTTTTGAAGACTTCCAGGGATGGTGACTCCACCACTTCCCTGGGCAGCCTGTTCCAATGTCTAACAACCCTTTCAGTGAAGAAGTTCTTCCTAACATCTAACCTAAAACTCCCCTGGCTCAACTTAAGCCCATTCCCCCTCGTCCTGTCACCAGGCACGTGGGAGAACAGGCCAACCCCCACCTCGCTACAGCCTCCCTTGAGGTACCTAAAAAGAGCGATAAGGTCACCCCTGAGCCTCCTCTTCTCCAGGCTGAACAAGCCCAGCTCCCTCAGCCGCTCCTCGGAGGACTTGTTCTCCAGGCCCCTCACCAGCTTCGTCGCCCTTCTCTGCACCCGCTCAAGCACCTCGATGTCCTTCTTGTAGCGAGGGGCCCAAAACTGAACACAGTACTCGAGGTGCGGCCTCACCAGAGCTGAGTACAGGGGGATGATCACCTCCCTCGCCCTGCTGGTCACGCTGTTCCTGATACAAGCCAGGATGCCGTTGGCCTTCTTGGCCACCTGAGCACACTGCTGGCTCATATTCAGCTGACTATCCACCATCACTCCCAGGTCCTTCTCCGCCTGGCAGCTCTCCAACCATTCCTCTCCCAGTCTGTAGCTCTGCTTGGGGTTATTGCGCCCCAGGTGCAGGACCCGGCACTTGGCCTTGTTGAACTTCATGCAGTTGACCTCAGCCCATCGGTGCAGCCTATCCAGATCCTCCTGCAGAGCTTTCCTACCCTCAAGCAGATCGACACACGCACCTAACTTGGTGTCATCTGCGAACTTACTGAGGGTGCACTCGATGCCCTCGTCCAGATCATCGATGAAGATATTAAAGAGGACCGGCCCCAGCACCGAGCCCTGGGGGACGCCACGAGTGACTGGCCTCCAACTGGACTTGGCTCCATTCACCACGACTCTTTGGGCCCGGCTATCCAGCCAGTTTCTAACCCAGCGAAGCGTGCGCCAGTCCAAGCCAAGAGCAGCCAGTTTCTTGAGGAGAATGCTGTGGGAGACGGTGTCAAAAGCCTTGCTGAAGTCAAGGTAGACCACATCCACAGCCTTTCCCTCATCCACTAAGCGTGTCACTCTGTCATAGAAGGAGATCAGGTTCGTCAGGCATGACCTGCCTTTCATAAAGCCATGCTGACTGGGCCTGATCGCCTGCTTCCCCTGCAATTGCTGCATGATGACTCTCAGGAGGATCTGCTCCATGAGCTTTCCTGGCACTGAGGTCAAACTGACAGGCCTGTAGTTTCCCGGGTCTGTCCTCCGGCCCTTCTTGTAGATGGGCGTCACGTTTGCTAGCCGCCAGTCGATTGGAACCTCCCCTGATAGCCAGGACTGTTGATAAATGATGGATAGTGGCTTGGCCAGCTCCTCTGCCAGTTCCCTCAGTACCCTTGGGTGGATCCCATCCGGCCCCATCGACTTGTGCACATCTAAGTGCCGTAGCAGGTCACCAACCAGCTCTTCATGGATAATGAGGGCCACATCCTGCTCCCCATCGCCTTCCACCAGCTCAGGGTACTGAGTATCCAGAGAACATCCGGTATTGCCGCTAAAGACTGAGGCAAAGAAGGCATTGAGCACCTCCGCCTTTTCCTCATCTCTTGTAACTAAGTTTCCCCCTGCATCCAGTAAAGGATGGAGATTCTCCTTAGTCCTCCTTTTTGTGTTGATGTATTTATAGAAACGTTTTTTGTTATCTTTAACGGCAGTAGCCAGATTGAGCTCCAGATGAGCTTTGGCCTTCCTAATTTTGTCCCTGCACAGCCTCGCTACTTCTTTAAAGTCCTCCTTAGTGGCCTGCCCACTTTTCCAAAGCTTATAAACCCTCTTTTTCCTCCTAAGATCAAGCCACAATGCTCTGTTGAGCCAGGCCGGTCTTCTTCCCCGACAGCTCGTCTTTGGGCACGTGGGGACAGACCGTTCCTGCGCCATTAAGACTTCCCTCTTGAAGAGCGCCCAGCCTTCCTGGACCCCTCTGCCCTTCAGAACCATCTCCCAAGGGACTCCACCAACCAGTGTCCTGAGCAGCTCAAAGTCAGCCCTTCGAAAGTCCAATACAGCGGTTTTACTGGTCCCCTTCCTGGCCTCGCCAAGAATAGTGAACTCCACCATTGTGTGGTCACTCTGCCCAAGACAGCTCCCGACGATCACGTCCTCCACCAGTCGTGATGAGTCTTCAATTACTATTGACCCTTAGGCCTAAATTGAGGATCAAAAAACCTGTTTGTTCTTCATTTCCTTTACCATATTTCTAAAAGCTAATTTCAAAAGAAATTAAAATACATTTCAGAGCTATCATATATATTGTATTCACATGCTGTTTCCATTCAAAAATCCATGAAGCAACAATTAATTTGGTTCTGTAATCAGTATTTATTAATCATAAATGTAATTCCAAAGATATAGAAGATACAGTCAGAACAATTGTTAATTTCCATTTCTCCATTTTTCAAACTCTTCATTCAGCAGGATGTAGAAGCTATTATAAGAGTTTATTAAAAGGGGAAGAAAAAAAAAATCAGTATCCCATCCTCATAATAATTGAATACATTTAATTCAACAGCTTTTTCTCCCTCTTTAAGCTCTTCATAAGTAATAAGAAATCTGATACATAAATGAAGGATTTGATTAATACATTTTTATAGATGTTTATTGAACAAAGCTTGAAGAGTAAATCTACCTACTTTATATTCTCCCTATATTTAACTATATTACACATTAAACAGAAGTCTTGCACATGTATGTGCACAGAACTGAAAGTTACTGATGCAAAATTTATAATTCAGTTGAGATCTTCCCCAAAGTGGAGTTAGTTTACTTTTTTGAAACTGTTCAGTGCAACAGACATCTAGGTGCATCTCTTGACTGATGGATTTTAATTATTCAGTGAATTTATAGATATTTTGATTGAAGGCAATAGAGTTGCTGAGAAAAAAATTCTGACATAAAATTGTTACATACTGATTAAAAGGCTCAGTAGTTACAGGGAGTTCAATTAATTATTTTAGTAACATGACATTTACTACAATGCTTACAAATATTCTAGTGGGAAACATGGTCAGTGGAAGTAGCATTACATCAGTTAAAAAGATAAATTAAAATAAGCTTTCAGAAGTAAGGATTATTACTATTTTTTTTTTTCCAAACGCATTGCTGGAATTAAAAGACAGTATAGGGAAAGAGTAATTTAGTAAGTCAAAGCATACAAAAATGAGTTGAACAATATAAAGTTGTAAAATGATTGTTGAAAGCTAAACCAGTGACTTATTTATTATTACAGAATCACAGAATTGTCTAGGTTGGGAGAGACCTCCAAGATCACCTAGTCCAATCTCTGACTTAACACTAACCAGTCCTTCACTAAACCATATAACTAAGCTATACATCTGAACATCTTTTAAAGACCTCCAGGGATGGTGACTCCACCATTTCCCTGGGCAGCCCCATTCCAATGTCTAACAACCCTCTCAGTAAAGAGGATTTTCCTAATATCCAACCTAAACCTCCCCTGGCACAACTTAACCCATTCCCCCTCGTCCTCGTCTCCCATGTCGCCAGGCATGTGGGACAACAGACCAATCCCCACCTCACTACAGCCTCGTTTAAGGTACCTGTAGAGTGCAATAAGGTCACCCCTGTGAGGAATGTTTTAACAATTCGTGTCCATAAAGAACAATTCTGTTTGAATCCTGTCTGCCTCTGGGCCCTGCACTGGCAATTTAATTCTTGAACCACAGATGCAGTGTGTCCCAGTCTCCCCCTCATTCTAGTCAATTTATCACGTCTTCAGAAAACACTCCTTAAATTTATGAACCTGTTTGCTTTTGTTATTCCGGACTTCTATTTCTAACAGTTACAGCCTTTTTAACTTAACACTGCTATAGATGTGTCTGTGAATGGCTGGGGAAGAATGTTTTAATTACTCGTGAAGCGTCAAATAAGAAAGCTGTTTGTGTTTGATGTCTGGGAGTTTCAGAACAACTGATAACAACTAGTGACTGTTATGGGATACTATGCAGATCCTTGTTATCTGGTTAGGGGGGCCGAGAGATTAAGAGGAAGGAAAAAGAAGCTGAAGGACGGCTGGGAGACAAGACCTGCAGAGAATGTTCTATAAACTTGGTATGGTGCCAAGTAAGTACAAAGGGGGAGAGGAAGACTACGAGCCTTCAGCATGAAAGACCCCTAGAGACCTCCAGAAGAGACCCCCAGAGGAGACTGTGCATGCTCCAGTAGGAGGGACTGGACCCCAGAAGCTAATTATAATAATCTATTTTTTTAGAAGTAGTAATGAATATGTATTAGTCTAGGAGCATAAAAATCAGCTGCTTGATGTAACTGGTGTGCGTCCTGGTGGAGCGGAGACTCCCGGTGCACCCAGCGCTGTTTGCTTACCTCTATTCCTTTATATTCTTTCTATAAATCCTATTTTTTATTTAATCCTAATTTGAATCCTGAGCCATTTATAACACCCCTGAGCCTTATTTTCTCCAGGTTGAACAAACCCAGCTCCCTCAGCCACTCCTCGTAAAACTTGTTCTCCAGACCCCTCACCAGCTTTGTTGCCTTTCTTGGGATTCTCGTGAGCACCTTGATGTCCTTCTTGTAGCAAGGGGCCCAAAACGGAACACAGTACTCCAGCTGAGGCCTCATCAGAGCCAAATACAGGGGGACAATCACTTCTTTAGACCTGCTGGCCACACTGCTTTTTATTCAAGCCAGTATGCTGTTGGCCTTTTTGGCCACCTGAGCACACTGCTGGCTCATATTCAGCCAACTATCAACCAACACTCCCAGGTCCTTCGCCAGGCAGCTTTCCAACCACTCATCTCCCAGTCTGTAGCTCTGCTTGGGGTTATTGCACCCCAGGTGCAGGACCCAGCACTTGGCCTTGTTGAACTTCATACAGTCGACCTCAGCCCATCGGTCCAGCCTATTCAGATCCTCCTGCAGAGCCTCCCTACCCTCAAGCAGATCGACACACGCACCTAATTTGGTGTCATCTGCAAACTTACTGAGGGTGTACTCGATCCCCTCATCCAGATCATCGATTAAGATATTAAAGAGGACTGGCCCCAATGCCGAGCCCTGGGGAACACCACTAGTAACCGGCATCCAACTGGATTTGACTCCATTCACCATGACTCTTTGGACCCAGCTATTCAGCCAGTTTCTAACCCAATGAAGCGTGCGCCAGTCCAAGCCAAGAGCAGCCAGTTTCTTCAGGAGAATGCTGAGGGAAACGGTGTCAACAGCCTTACTGAAGTCAAGGAAGACCACATCCACAGCCTTTCCCTTATCCACCAAGCGTGTCACTTTGTCATAGAAGGAGATCAGGTTTGTCAAGCAGGACCTGCCTTTCATAAACCCATGCTGACTGGGCCTGATCAGCTGGTTGCCCTGCAAGTGCCGTGTGATGACACTCAAGATAATCTTCTCCATGAGCTTCCCTGGCACTGAGGTCAAACTGACAGTTTTAGTTTTTTTGAAGGGTCTACCCTTCAGCCCTTCTTGTAGATGGTCGTCACGTTTGCTAGCAGCCAGTCAACTGGGACCTCCCCCAATAGCCAGTACTGCTGATAAATGTTGGAAAGCAGCTTGGTCAGCTCCTCTGCCAGTTCTCTCAGTATCCTTGAGTGGATCCCCCCATCCGGCCCCATCGACTTGTGCACATCCAAGTGCTGTAGCAGGTTGCAAACCATTTCCTGGTGGATTATGAGGGCCACATTCTGCTCCCCATCCCCTTCCACCAGCTCAGGGTACTGGGTATCCAGAGAACAATTGCTCTTGCCTCTAAAGTCTGAGGCAAGGAAGGCACTGAGTACCTCAGCCTTTTCCTCATCTCTTGTAACTAAGATTCCCCCCACATCCAGTAAAGGATGGAGCTTCTCCTTAGTCCTTCTTTTTCTGTTGATGTATTTATAAAAACATTTTTTGTTATCTTTAATGGCAGTAGCCAGATTGAGCTCCAGATGAGCTTTGACCTTTCTTATTTTGTCCCTGCACAGCCTTGCAACATCCTTATAGTCCCGCACTCTTTTCCAAAGATTATAAACCCTCTTTTTTCTCCTAAGCTCAAGCCACAACTGTCTGTTCAGCCAGGCTGGTCTTCTTCTGCACTGGCTCGTCTTTGGGCATGTGGGGACAGACCACTCCTGAGCCATCAAGTTTACCTTCTTGAAGAGTGCCCAGCCTTTCTGGACTCCTCTACCCTTCAGAACCACCTCCTAAGGGACTCTACCAACCAGTGTCCTGAACAGCTCAAAGTCATCCCTACAGAAGTCCAAGACTGTGGTTTAAGGATTCCCCTCCTGAGTTCACCAAGAATAGAACTCTACCATTTTGTGGTCACTGCCCAAGACAGTTCCCGACCACCACATCTGCCACCTCTCTGTTTGTGAACAGGAGGTCTAGCAGGGCACCTCCCCTGGTAGGCTCACTAACCAGCTGCATCAGAAAACTATCTTCCATGCTCTCCAGAAACCTCCTAGACTGCTTTCTCTGGACTGTGGTGTGCTTCCAGGATATGTCTGGGAAGTTTAAGTCCCCCACAAGAACAAGTGCTGACTATTTCGCAACTTCTGCCAGCTGCCTGTAGAATTCCTCATCCATCTCCTCATCTCCTCATCCTCGTTCGGCAGTCTATAACAGACTGCCACCAGGATGCTTGCCTTGTTGGCTGCTGGCCTTCCCACTGATCCTAATCCATAGGGACTCAACCTTATCATTCCCAGCCTCAAGTTCCATGACATCAAAAAATTATTATTTTTTTTTTACATTTGCAGGTAATACTTGATTGATTTTGATTCATATGAAATTCCATCAAAATTTCCAGGTTTCTGAGATTCTCTTCACAGTAGGAAATAATACTTTATTTGTTCATCTTGTTCTGCCATTTTCCTCTTTTGTATAATAAAATTCTGTATAGACTTTTCAGGTATGTTTCCCAGTGAATGATTTTCCCTGTACTATAGAACCATACTGTTTGATTATGAACGTACTAATGAACAACACCGATGCAATGAATAAGATAAAATATATGAAGAACAAATCTCTTCTTTCCCTGTCAATGAGGAAGCATAACAAACAAACAAACAAACAGTACCATCTAAGGAAACAAATATTTTTGGAACTTTTTGACTTCTGTGGGCACTGATATTGGTTACCTACAAAAATCTTTGGAGATTGTTGGTGTATCAATGATAACTATGAATATACACTAAAATGTACTGCAAGGTACTTGTAAAATATTATGGGTTTCAACATACCTCAAAAGTCTACTTTCATATCTGACCTGGTCACTTAAGTTTCACTTTTCATTTAACAGGTACTTAATGGGAGTGATCATTCTTATCCTAACCAAGACATTCAGATTTAGGCTAAATAATTTCAAATATCTGCTTTAGTATGAGATGAACTACACTCTATTAATGCATTGATTATAATAGCAAACTCAGGTGATCAGATCAAATGTGGTGACTACATTGTAATTATTCAGTATTATAGAAGAGAAATCCAGCTGACACACTTCTATGCACTGTTTTACTAGCATATACACATTTCTTAATTTGTCAGTAATGAAACAATTGAACGTTAAAAATTCCAGGGTTACTCTGAGCACTGATGATCCACACATCTCTCTGACATCAGTTATTTATCCACTATAGTTTTGACTCATGGTAGCAGGTTTATAATACAAGTGAACACAGAATCATATAATACAACATAAATATCAGCAGAAATGTCTAGAGTTTCTTTCATACTTTTATTATTATTATTATTATTGTTATTATTATTATTATTATTATTTCAGGTTTTGTTTGTTTGTTTTGTTTTTAATGTATAAGTGTTACTTTCTTTTTTTTTTCTTTTTTTTTTTTTTTCTTTCTTTTTCCAGTTTCTGAAAAATCAGCTGAAAGCTCCAAGTTTGTCTATCCTTCCAGTATTTATACCAATTCCGTCATTAGGTCTGCCACATAGTAAGAAGTTCAAAATAAAACACAAATTTCCTCCCCTTAGGTAACTGTGATATACCATATGAATATTTAATTATTCAAAACAAGTAGATAGAAAGAGTTGTTCCAAATAGAGCTACAGAAGCTATTGCAACCTTTGCTAGCACATTCAGGTTTCTTTCCTAAGTAAGAAATATCATGAAATTAGTTTTCATGCAGAGGTAGTATAAACTCCTATAAATTTTAGTAGTTTAACTCCAGTTACAATGAGATCACTCCACTGTTTATTGTGTTAGATGTCTGAACCCAATTCAGTTTCATCCAAAAGAAATGCACTCTAGGACATATCTGTGATGTAACCAGATGGAGTGATGTTACCAGAGGAGTAAATGCAGATAATACACTTCCAAAGTGCACTCCTAATCACAACAAGAATACAAATACATACTCACAGTCATACTTGTGTCAGGAAAGCACTAAAAAAAAAAAAAAATACAAAATCTGTATGTGGTAAGAATGTTGACAATTGTGAATGTTTTGAAGAATTTGCAGCATGAGTTGGCTCAATAACATACCTCTTCTGTTGGCTAAAAATCCAAAGGTCTGTTGAGAACCTTTAGTGTCTGCATAGTTTACAAACCATTTAACAGTATCAAGCAGTGCATTGCAGGAGAATTAAGAGTAAGCATGTATCCAGGGCATCTTGGTTTGCTGAGACATAGGTGTGAATCCGACTTTTGCATGTAACACTCCAAGTTTTCCTTTGATCCAAATATGGAAATTTATCTTTCTAGATCTATTAAAGCAAAAGATCTATCACCTTCTGTCATAACTATCAGTGCTATGTAGTAATATGTTTTGTATTCTGCTTAATGTTCTCACTAGCATACAATAGCTTCTCAGAGTGTGAGCTATAGAATGGAGACAGAATAACAGTTTAATTTCCATGATGCTATTGCTCTCCTGGTATTGCTCCTCCAGAATGCCAGTATTTTATTTTACATAGGATGCACATGAGGATTGTTGGCCTTGTGTTGAAACTAACACTAATTTCCCAACAGTAGAACATGTATCTGTGAGCTTTTACAGAATCACAGTATCACAGAATGCTTTAGGCTGAAAGGAACCTCTGGAGATCATCTAGTCTAACTCCCCTGCACAAGCACAAATACCTAGAGTTGGTTTCCAAGAAGTATGTCCTAGAATCATTGAATCACTAAGGTTGGAAAAGACCTCCAAGATCATCTGGTCCAGCCATATCCCTACCCAATATCACCCACTAATATCACCCACTAAGCTATGTCCAACCTTTCCTTAAACACCCCCAGGGACTCCACCACCTCCCTGGGCAACCCATTCTGATGCCTAACTACTATTTCTGAGAAGAAATTTATCCTAAATTCCAACCTAAAACTCCCCAGTGCAACTTGAGGCCATTCCCTCTAGTCCTAATTACAGTCACTAGTTACCTGAGAAAAAGAGGCTGGCCCCCGGGTCCCCACAACTTTCAAGTAGTTGTAGAGAGTGATAAGCTCTCCCATGAGCCTCCTCTTCTCCAGACTAAACAATCACAGTTCCCTCAGCCACTCCTCATAGGACTTTTGGTCCAGGCCCTTCACCAGCTTCCTGGCGCTTCATCAGTTTCTTGGCCCTTCTCTGGATGTGCTTCAAGGCCTCTGCTCACCTCGAGGTCTTTCATATTAGTGAGGTGCCCAAAACTGAACTCAGTACTCAAGATGAGGCCTCACCAGAGCAGAATGCAGGGAGATGATCACTTCCCTGGTCATGCTGGTTGCACTGTTCCTAATACCAGCCAGGATACCATTGGCCTTCTTGGACATCTGGGCACACTGCTGCCTCAGGTTCATGTGAGGATTGACCAACACCTTCAGATCCATTTCCTCTGCATGGTTTTCCCAGCCACTCTGCCCCAAGCCTGTAGCATTGCATGGGGCTTGTGACCAATTATTTTTTTTCAAAACTATTTTTCAAAAATAAAATAAAACAAAATTGTTGCTCCGATTTCAGTAATGTTTAAACAAATTCTAAAATATGTCTTAATGACTTAATGCTTAATGACTGTCCTGGTTTCAGTTAGCACAGAATTAATTTTCTTCCTAGTAGCTGGTGGAATGCTGTGTTTTGGCTTAGAATGAGAAGAGTGCTGATAACACCCCGATGCTTTAATTGTTGCAGAGCAGTGCTTATACTAAGCCAAGGACATCTCAGCCTTTGCTCTGTCCTGCCAACGGGCAGGCTGGGGGGGTGCAGTAAGAGCTGGGAGGGGACAGACCCAGGACAGGTGACCCAAACTAGCCAAAGGGGTATTCCATACCATCTGACGTCATGCTAAACAATATATAGGGGTGGCTAGCCGGGGGGAGGGGGCCGGACTGCTCGGGGTTAGGCTGGGCATCGGTCAGCGGGTGGTGAGCAATTGCATTGTGCATCACTTGTTTGTACATACTATTATTACTTTCGTATTATCCTCATTGTATCATCATTATTATTATTGTTATTATTATTTTTGTTATTTTTTTTTTTTTCCTTTTCCTGTCTTATTAAACTGTCTTTATCTCAACTCACGGGCTTCATTTTCCATTTCTCTCCCCCGTCCCAGAGAGGGAGGGGGGAGGGTGAGCGAACGGCTGCGTGGTGTTTAGCTGCCGGTCGGGTTAAACCACGACAGTCTTTTTGGCGCCCAACGTGGGGCCCGAAAGGTTGAGATAACGGCAGATCTGATCAGAGTGTGTTAAACTAAAATTGGTGTAAGGATTAGACCTGCTTAATAGTCACTTGTCATGATGCTGATTGCTTTAATCACAACTCTGCTGCGCCTGTTCTCCAAATTGAGTATTATAGTACATTATTTTCCGTATTTGCTCTCTGTAGTGTTGTTTCTCCTCTCCGGGCCCTGGTTTCAGACCATTATGGTACTAAGTGTTATAGCAATGGCTTATGAGACGATAAGATATCTGGTCATGACTCTAACTTGGTATTTATACTCAGTAACATCGTGGACTCTGTACTTTGGAAACAGCATCTTGGGAACTATTAGCAATTATACCTATTGTTTTTCTCCATTAGAGAGTCAATCTGTGGAGGGGAAAGGGGAGGATATTTTTCCTTACTTGCTTACTCTCCCTTTCTCCTTCACCACCCCTGTATCCTCCTGGGTCACTCTGCCTTCCTCCTTCACCACCCTCTTATCCCCTGAGCTTGTCACAATAGCTCTCCAAGATATTGAATATTTCTGGAATACTCAGAATACCATAGTCTTGTTGTTCTGCCTCATGAATGCACTTCAGATTCTGCTTAAAGTTAAACAACTACTTATGAAGCTCATCCGGAGATCTGCCCGGAGGCAGTATAGTTGTGGGTGGCAGGGAGTATGGGTGGATATGGGCAGGCATCTAGAGCAGTTGGCACCCCCAGTGTGTTGGAAATTCACCCCTGAACAATGGCAAAATCCTCAAAAACTGGCAGAATGCTTGAAAAAAAGGTGTAATGATTCTGGCAGTTCCAAAGTAACACAAATCATTGTAACGTGCTGGGGCCTGGCTCATGCCTATCGAGCTGCCATTGATACTGCTGTCAACTTAGTGACAGACCCTGCGGCCACTCCAAACCCTGTGACAGATCCAACGGCCACTGTGACCCCTACGGTGGATTCTGCAGCCGCTCCGGTCCCAGCTCCTGCAGCCGCTCCAGTCCCAGCTCCTGCAGCCGCTCCAGTCCCAGCTCCTGCAGCCGCTCCAGTCCCAGCTCCTGCAGCCGCTCCAGTCCCAGCTCCTGCAGCCGCTCCAGCTCCAGCTCCTGCAGCCGCTCCAGTCCCAGCTCCTGCAGCCGCTCCAGTCCCAGCTCCTGCAGCTGCTCCAGTCCCAGCTCCTGCAGTCGCTCCAGTTCCAGCTCCGGCCGCTACTCCAGTCCCAGTTCCTGCAACTGCTCCAGTCCCAGCTCCTGAAGCCGCTCCAGCTCCAGCTCCTGCAGCTGCTCCAGTCCCAGTTCCTGCAGTCGCTCCAGTTCCAGCTCCGGCCGCTACTCCAGTCCCAGTTCCTGCAACTGCTCCAGTCCCAGCTCCTGAAGCCGCTCCAGCTCCAGCTCCTGAAGCCGCTCCAGCTCCAGCTCCTACTGCTGCTCCAGTCCCAGCTCCTGCAACTGCTCCAGCTCCAGCTCCAGCTCCTGTAGCCGCTACAGCTCCGGTTCCTGCAACTGCTCCAGCTCCTGTAGCCGCTCCAGCTCCTGTGGCCGTGTCAGAGAAACGAGCTGTAGCAGTGCAAGTTGACCCTGCAGAGGGCATTCCAACCCCTGTGGCAGACCCTGTAACAAAGTCAGAGAAACGAGCAGTAGCAGTGCAAGCTGCCCCTGTAGAGAAGGTGAAAATATGGTACAGAAATTCAAGTCGTTTAGAACGCAGAGAGTCTTCTGCCAATCCAGGTAAGGCTTCTGCCAAAACTAAGTATAGAGATGACGAAGATGATGACGACGCTGGGCCGTCAAGGATTCAGGAGGAGGAAGATGAGGATGCCGAAAGAGCAACAGTAACTACCCGAAGCCTAAACGAGCGCGAGCTACGAGATGTGCGAAAAGATTTTGGTCGCTGTATAGGTGAGCAGCTTGTCACCTGGCTGCTCCGGTGCTGGGACTCTGGAGCCAATTGTGTGGAATTAGACGGCAGGGAAGCCAAGCGGCTGGGATCCCTTGCTCGAGACGCCGGCATTGACAAAGCAATTGCAGATGGAGCACGACCCACCAGCCTCTGGAGGCGTCTCCTCTCAGCTGTGAGGGAAAGGTATCCCTTCAAGGAAGATATTTTATGTCTACCAGGCAAGTGGACCACTATGGAGAAGGGAATCCAGTACCTGAGGGAATTAGCCGTACGGGAAGTGATTTATGAGGATCCAGACCTCAAACAAACATCCGCAGATCCAGATGAAGTCAAGTGTACACGACCCATGTGGCGGAGGTTTGTACGGAGTGCACCATCATCATATGCCAGCTCATTGGCAATAATGGCCTGGAAAGAGGATGAGGAACCCACAGTGGGTGAAGCGGCTAAACAACTCCGGCAGTACGAAGAAAAGTCTCTCCTCTTCCTTACAGGCCTGCGTCTCAGCTGTGGAGAAACTTTCTGAAAAGGTTCACCAACTTGAAGAGAATCTATTGTCCTCCCCACCTGAACCAACCAGTGCCCACCGACCAAAGGAGAACACTTGGGAGAAACTTTCTGAAAAGGTTCACCAACTTGAAGAGAGATTATTCTCCTTCGCACCTGTACAAAGCAGTGTCTCAGCTGTCAGGGGTAGGCGTTCACCCACACAAGGAAGACGATATGGTGGGTACTCACCCCGTGCCACCCTGTGGTTTTACTTACGAGACCATGGAGAGGACATGAGAAAGTGGGATGGAAAATCTACCGCGACCCTAGAGGCACGGGTACGTGAGTTGCAAAAGAAAACAATCAGGAAAAAGGGATTCTCCGAAAAGTTTGCTGCTCCAACTTCCAGCAGACAGTCCTTCAAACACAGAAACGAGGAAGATTCTGACCAGGATTAGGGGGGCCCTGCCTCCAGCCAGGGGGAGGAAAGGGACAATCGAGTTTATTGGACTGTGTGGATTCGATGGCCTGGCACATCACGCGCACAGAAGTATAAGGCTTTAGTAGACACCGGTGCACAATGTACTATAATGCCATCGAGCTATAAAGGACCAGAGCCCATCTATATTTGTGGAGTGACAGGGGGATCTCAGCAGTTGACTGTATTGGAGGCTGAAGTGAGTCTGACTGGGAATGAGTGGGAAAAGCACCGCATTGTAACTGGTCCGGATGCTCCATGTATCCTTGGCATAGACTATCTTAGAAGAGGATACTGCAAGGACCCAAAAGGGTTCCGGTGGGCTTTTGGTATTGCTGCCTTAGAGACAGAGGGCATTAAACAATTATCTACCTTGCCTGGTCTCTCAGAGGACCCCTCTGTTGTGGGGTTGCTGAGGGTCGAAGAACAGCAAAATGTGCTACAATGTTTTTTTGTTTTTTTTTTGTTTGTTTTCATAAAATATCCATAAACTAAGTTTTTGTTGTTGTTGTTGTTTTTATTTTTTTGTTTGTTTGTTTTTTTGAACCTTAACACATTTTTTTAGGGTTGACTAAGCTGTGGGTGGGTTCATCACACCTCATAGTTTGATGTCATGTCTTTCATGAATCTGATGTACTCAGAACTACTCGAGCTTCTGACCTCAACTTTTAACTTCAAGCACTCAATTACATTTGGTAAAATCACCCTCTAAAAATTGTATTTATTTATGATAAATTTCATTAATTGATGATAAGAAGGAAATAAAAAAAAAAAAAAAAAAAAAAAAAGACTGCTATAAAATTGTTGTGTTGTTTATATTGCTTCCTGGAAGAATTTAGAATCATTTATTTCTAGACTTTCCTATGACTTCTTACATAAAAGAAATCTTGACTTTATCACACAATTAATCACTTCTAGATTTGAAGTCATATTTTTTATTGAATGTATGTAGTTGTTGATATTCAGCAATTTTTATTTGGCAATAATTAGAGTCAATATCATGAATTTCACATTATTATACATGCTTGTATTTTCTATTGTATATGTGTATATAAAATTCCAACTATGACCTCCAACAGCAATTGTGAGGGTACTATGGTCAATCTCTTCTGAAGTATAATGTTGTTATGCACCTGAACAAAGTTTACTGCAGTCAAACACCACTTGAGAAGTACCTTATTCTTTGGGTATATGTTTCTTTTTCTTTTTGAACATATGCTGGATCTGGCATTTCATTGGAATGTGACTACAATAAAATCTCTTCCTTATCAGAAATATTGAGTTCTGCCATTTTAATAAAATAACTTAAATTGATGTATTTATAGTGTAGATTTGTTGATGTTGTTGTTATTTGCTTTTATGTAGCATTTCCAACTGTACTACAGCTCATCCATGTCAGACTTATTCTGTTATTGCCAATATCTCTGTTTTTGTAGACCCAGGCAGCTCTCAGAAAAGGGTCCCATGAATTTCTGTTCTGCAGTGACAACAGACTGCCATTTGGATCTTCTGAAGTTTTGTGAATTACACATACTCATTTTGCTCATTTGGAAAGGTAATCATTGGCTCATTTTTTACTCCTTATTGCTAAAGAAATGTCATCATGTATTCAAAATTGAGAGTAGGCAGTAATTGAATATTCTGGTGCATTCAGTTTTTATTTTACTGATTTTCTTGGGAAAGCCATCCATATGCAAAATTTGTCAAATGTTTCACTTATGCATTCAAAGAAACCTGTTTGGCTCTAATATTCACTATTTAATTTGTGTTGTATAGTTATGACCATGGCTCATGGACTTTTATATACAGGTTATTACAAAGTTGTTACTTAAAAAATAACAGTGTCAGAAAATGGAAATCAAAGGGTCACCAAATCTGTTTCATAATGGAGATTTCTAAATGTTCAGAATATATCCTAAATTAAAATAAGGTTAAAAAAATCAATGCATTGAGAGTTGTGATTCCTATTTTGTTAAATTAACTAAGGAGTTTTCAGACTAAAACTCTATATTTGTTCTTAAGGCTTGGAACTGTCCTCATTTCTAAGAAACCAGAGATTCTGCATTTTTTGCGTAGATCACCCACACATCTTTTCCAAAAATTCTACAAATGTAAAGTGAGCTTTACTGTGGAAAGATCTGAGCTCAATAAAAATGCAGAAGAAAAAAAAAAATAAAAAAATATTCCCTGCCTCTAAGTACTTTGCAATGCAATGCAGAAGCTGTCATATTTTGAGGAGGTTATTTTAGTTATGTTTATCATCAGCTTAACAGCAAAGTACCCTAAAAAATGTAGAAGACACTTTTACCGTAAATTGGTCTTGAATAGGATAGCTTGCAGAGCAATTGGCAATAGTTGCTGATGCAATTATGTAGCTAAGATAGCAAGAGGTATAAAAGATGACCAGTAAAGTACATACACAAAGCTAAGTGGAAGATGAAGGATCTACAAAGTACACACAGGATTAGAAGTGAGATAGTCATGGAAGAAAATACAGATATAGGTGAAGTCAAGAAAGATAAGTGAGTTGAACATATAACCAACTCGATATACCTGTAAGTTGAATGTAGTTGACAGGCCAAGAGGAATGAGAATTCTGGAACAAAGCTGGACTTTAAAGATTTTATTACAATAACTATTACAGATGTTGAAATGCACACTTTCACATGAGTCCACAAGGCTGAAGGTGTATTGAAAATTGTTTAGAATGAAATCCAAAGAACTACATTCTAGAGGGTTTTTTTCAGCACAAGAAATGAGGTTAAGAACAAAAAGCAGAAGGGACATTACAGTCCAGCTGACAGTTGATAAATGATATTTTAAAACACATTAAACTTGGATAAGTCAAAATAGTAAACGTTTGTTTCCTAAATAAGATATCTTTGATACATTTCTTAATTAGTGTTTTTTTGTTTTTTTTTTTTTTTTTCTCCTTTACATCTAAAATTGGTGTCTGTCAAAGCATAGAGAGTTATTTGCCAAGAACTGAAACTTAGGCATTAATTAATTTTCTACGCTACTCTTATACATTTTTCTGTTTTCTTGATATATAGTGGTCCAATCTGAATCAAGAGATAGTGGGAATAGATTGATATTTTCTGTCTATATATTTCTAAATCAAAATAATTGTGTATATATTCTGTTTCCTCTCTTACCTACATCAAAAAAACAAAGAGCATCTGTCTGATTACACATAATACAAAAATAAAATCTGTGAATTTCAGTCACGTGGATTAGTGCTCCATGACTGGTCTTGCTTTTATCTACAAGACTGCTCTGGGTGTTACCTAAGGAAAATATAATTTGGAGTTTTATATAACAGTCCTGAATGATACAGTGTTACTGTATCATTCAGTGTAACTGTATCATTCAGTTCATATGGAGAACAAGTGTTACTGTATCATTCAGTAACACGTGTTCTCCATATTTGTGCAAGCTAGAATTTCTTGGCAGTATTTCATAAGACTTCCCCATATTTTGACTTATTTTTAACAAATAAATAAATAATACCAATCATTCTACTTCACTGCCACCTTTCATCTGAACATACCAAAGCACTATCAAGTGTAAGTACAGTGGTTAAACATACTTTTGTGTGTTTGGGAGAATAATTTTAATTTAGTGTAAGAAAAATATCTGTAAAACAGAAGACAGCTTTCCAATTATTAAGGATTTTTTAAGAACTAGTCATGGGAAGTCATGGAATAATATTTATATTTATGACAATTTATTTATTTATTTATGTTTATGTTTGGAAATTATGTGTAAATTTATTTGTATTTATATGCATCCAATACACCAAAAAGTCCTCAACTGGCTGTTAAATAATACTTAGCTGAACAATTAGTCCCAAATTATAAGTTTCAGCTGTGTAATCATTTTAATTCTTATTATCACTAATGGTAGCATTAAGCATGAAACTTTTAAAAATTCCAGCATTCACAACCCTTTTCATGAGTGTCCAGCTACATAAACTACACTTCAGTAACATGAGTTAAAAAATCACCAGATGTTTGTTTAGTTTGGTTTGGCTTGGTTTGGTTTTTAATACTTACACTTGTAAAATGTTTGGGAGATGGGAAATAAAAATCCTTAATTTCAGTTCTTACTTTCTGTGTTCATACCACAATAGAAATTCCCTTTAGTTTTCATTGTACTATAAAGTTAAACCCTAACATTTCCACATGATGCAGTATTGAAAGATACATTTTAAATTTTCTCAGCTTATTTTTACAGGAAGTGAATTTACACTTCCTCTGGAAGTGTACATATGGAAATATGTACATATGGAAATATGTCTCCATATTTCAGGAAATTATCCCTGACAGCCTATATAGAATTTTTTATAAAATTCTTGTCTCTCCACAGAAAAAACTCTTATTCATTCATTATACCCTAGAATGGAGTGTACTGAAGTTGTTTTTGTTCTTGTTGTTACTGTTGTTTTTTGTTGTTCTTGTTGTTGTTGTTTTTTCCCAAAGGGCACAAAACCATAGACAAATTCTTTTTTCATATTTTTTACTGAATTCTATAGTGAATTTTCTACTCAATGCAGCTTTTAAATAAACCTTTTTTTTTTTTTTTTTTTTCCTGTATTGTACCGTGATAATTTTTGCTTAAACCCAACATATGATTGTATTTTGAAATTTGCTAATGCTGCTCATTCTTTCTCTCTCTCTTCTAACTTCATTGACAAGTCAGGCTCTTGAGGAATAAAAATTTGTCCTGCAGACATCACTCATCCTGAGCTAAAATTGCTAAAATTGCTGCTACATAAAATGCAGCTTCTTCCTCAGTTAAAAGAGGATGGTAAGTGAAAGTCAGAATAATCACAAGCTTAATGGAAGTGTACAATCTACTTCATTCGTATTTGTATCTGAAAACTTAACTTATAGGAAAGCTTATAAGAAACAGTAAGTAAGCCTGACACTCTGTGAGAAAAGTTTCATGAATTCTCAAACAAAATAGCAGAGCTGTGGTTAAACATTAACAGATATTTTATTTTATTTTATTTTATTTTATTTTATTTTATTTTATTTTATTTTATTTTATTTTATTTTATTTTATTTTATTTTATTTTATTTTATTTTATTTTATTTTATTTATTTTATTTTATTTTTGCTGTTACATTTGTTAAAAGGAAAATATAAAGTAACATTGCAGATATACAACTGATCCTAATTTAGTAAAGCCATGATGTCTGTGAAAATATGGGTATTTCCCAATGATCACCAAGGATTTTGCCTTAAATTTAATTCTTCAGTTTTGCAGTCAGTAATTACTTCCTAAAGCTTTGCTTTTGCTCTTATATGATGCATACATACATTCTATATGGTTTCGGTTGCTACAGCTTATTAATTATATTATTATATCTTTATCAATTTATATTTTTTTGTATTTAAAGAAAGGATGACTTCAAAAAATAATTATCATATAAACCTCTCATATACTACTTGCACTTCTCTTGTTCATACAGTTACATATAGAAATAAAGATCATGATTTTCTGGTTTTGCATTCAATCCCTAACAATTTTTAAGGAACTCATATTTTTACTGTTATTTTGATTGTCTTCTATTGCTGTATATTCTCAGAAATACAAAGATCTACTTTGAATAATACCTGGGAAGCCTTAGCCTCCTATCTTCCAACTTTTACTCTTTCAAAAAAGCAAAAACAGATACTGAGAAAAAAAAAAAAATGCACTCCTGCACTCTGGTCATATTATAAAGAAACCCATTGAAAGGTCAGGCTCAATATTCCAGAGATTCTGAATAGAATTCCCAGTCTAGTAGACAGCTATTCTATCATACATTTTATGCCAACTCAATAACATTGGATTGCTAACTGTCTGACTGTCGAGAGGTTCACTGGAAACTAGGCTATCTGGTGAAAATTGAACCTCTAAAAAGACATCTGTTTATCTAGTGAATATTTCTGTAGTTTATATGGCAGGATGTTTATGTCGACATCTATATATTTAGGATCAAACACTATTCTTCAGACACTGCCACAGTAGCAAAGAAATTATATTAAGGTTTTAAGTTTTTCATCTACCATTATTATTCTTTTTCTGATAACACCAATGAGTGTAAAATCAGTCAAAAAATCCACTCCATACAATTACAAAAATTCAGGTGATGACATGAAGGTAATAAGCACAATATAAATAAATGTCTAATTGCTGAAAGCAGTAGATATATAATCTACTAAAATAAATAAATAAATAAAGGAAATAAATAATCCTCCCAACAACTACATAAAATAAAAAGCTTAAATCCGTCTTTTAGAAAGCATGTTTTGTTCTGTTTTGCTTTCTTCATGGAGAGATTAATTTTGCGTTCAGATAACATGCTCCAAACATAAATAATATCTGCTTGTCAAATATACATCTCCAAAATACTCATGTTAAATACGCTAAGGAATTTGTGTGGAGGTACTTCAGTGAACTATTTCTGGATTAATTTGCTAAAACATGTGCAAATCATGTTTAATCATTCTACAAATTCTCTTTCTCTCTAATACTGGACAGGAAAACAAAGACCCAAAGGAAAATAAATAAATAAATAAATAAATAAGTAAATAATAGATTAATTCCTTCAAAAGATGAAAGCTATGTATAAAAATGTAATATACACTTTCAGATATTACTAGTTTTCTTCAGAATAGAGTGATGACAAAATTTAACAAGGGAAAAGGAAGCAAAAGCATGTCATCAGGAAGAAACAATTACACCTACCTCTGTTACTGTTTTATTGGGTTTATGTGGCAAGGTTTTGGTAGTAGAGGGGCTGCGGGCCTCTGTGAGAAAAATCCAGCAGCTGCTCCATGTTAGGTAAGGGCCAGTTTCATTCTTCTCCAAAGGGACCTGTCACTGCCTACAGCCAAGCCAATAAGTGATGTTTTTTGCTCCTCTATGAAAGCAGATTTAGGAAAGGGAAAAAACCAGCTGCACAACAGCAGCTGGGAGAGTGAGAAGTAAGAAACAGCCCTGCAGACACCACAGAAGAAGGAAGGGGAGAAGGTGCTCGAGGCACCAGAGCTGAAGTCCCCCATCAGCCTATGGTGGAACAGGTTGTCCCCAGTAGCACACAAGTGCCATGGTGGAGCACAGAAGCATGGGAGATCCCCACGCTGCAGCCCATGGAGGAGAGAGACCACAGTGGAGCAGGTGGATCTGACCTAAATTAAGCCCATAGAGAGTCCCCACAAAAGCAGGCTCAAGGCCAGAGCTGCAGCCCATAGATAGGAACCCACACAGGAACAGGGAATCTGGTGGGAGCTGCCGCCAGGGAGGGACCTGTGCTGGAGCAGTTTGCTCCTGATGGATGGACCCCATGGTATGGACCCATATTGGAGCAGTTCTTGAAAAAGGCCTGTGGGAAGCCCACACAGGATATGTTCAGGAAGGACTGCGTCCCATGGAAGGAACCCCACGTTGGAGCAGGGGAAAAGAGTGATTATGAAGGAGCAGCAGAGACGAGCTGTTACAACTGAATGCAACCCCATGCTCCATTTCCCTGTGCCAGTCAGGTGAGAGGAGGTAGAAGAGGATGCGAAGGGGGAAGTTTTTTTTGTTTTGTTTTGTTTGTTTGTCTTAAGTTTCTCACTGCTCTAACTTGTTTGTAATAGGTAATAAATTGCTTTAATCTCCCTATGCTGAGTCTGTTTTAACTGTGACAATAATTATTGAGTGATCTCCCTGTCCTTATCTCAACCCTTCTGCCCTTTTTTCTCCCTCCACACACCCACACTCCCACCCCTTTTTCTTTTAGGAGGGAGAGTGAGAGCAGTTTTGATGAAGCTCAGCTGCCCAGCTGGGTAAAACCACCACTGTTCAGAAGCACTGTTAAAGTGCTTCAGAAAAATTGCCTAACATTTAAAAGCAAGATGAGCTTGCAACAAATCCAAAAGTAAGATCTACATAATACAGAAAATAAACTATAGAAACAAAGCACTAACTGCTAATAGAAGGATAGTGGGCATAGCTTTCAAGAAGTGTTTCTCCAGAGTCACTCCAGAATTTTGAGGGGAAGAATTCAGCATTCAACATTCACAGTTACACCAAAATGGTGGACTACAGAATGACAAAATAAAAATGGGAATCTCATATGAAAATAGACAATCTGTTTAGTTTAATAAACTAAATATATATATATTTATATGTTATATATATCAGTATGACAATATGCAGTCACAAATTATTAATCTCAACTAGCAATCTAGCCTGCTGCCACCCAAAGAGTTTCCAAAAATTGAAATGTTTGGAACAAAGGAAGGATGTTTAAATGGAAATCAAAGTTGCTCTGAAGTTTAGTAGGTAAGAATGTTCAAGTCAGGGAAGTACTGCTGAGCAATATAAATCCATCTTCCACACAAGCATGTAGGAATTGGGCCAATTTTTTATTTTTATTTTTTCCTCATTTTGTACCATACAGTTTTTCTGCCTTTATTTCCCCTTACTTAATAAATAAATAAATAAAATTAAATAAACCTTTGTATAAAGTCATTAAACTCATGTAGACTCGCTTATTCCATCCAGACCCAGTACACCTAAATAAACTGGTGATCAGAAATGAGAGGTAAGAGAATCTTTGTCATCCCAGTTGATGCTCTGAGAGTTGGCCAAGTGTGTATAAATTAAATTTTTCATCATATACCCAAGTGTTGAGTAAAGAGTTGCGTAAAGTGACTAGGAATATTAAACTAATATTCACATTTTAAAGAAAATGCACAGCACTGAAGAAGCTTTCAGGGTGGAGTGTAGCTGCATTACCTAAGTGTTCCCTAGGCCTCTAACCTCAGATGTTATTGCACTAGGGGAACCTGGTGTGCTTACTCTGAAAGGAACTGTACAGAGCGTAGAGCAGAGTGGAGGCACTATGGCCAGGCTCCATGATAAGATGGATACTCAAAGATACATCGGAACTGTTAAGCTGCACTTTTGCTACTGTGGACCAACAGCCTGCCATGTTTTTGACAAAATGTTGTCCTTTTGGTGAACTTTTCTCATTATAATATCATTATAACATCGAAACACACCTCCATCCCAAATGCTACCCACCTCCAAGGTGCAACCACCCCTCACTGAGCATGCGCTCTGAATTTTTAGGAGCCTATACCTTGAAACAAAGGCAAGAAAATTTAGCACCAGTCATAACAAATGTATGTATAAATAGAGTTACTCAATCTCCACTGAAAAGATAGAAAATAATGTAAATTGGCTTAAGAAAGAGGGGATGTTGGGGAAGATACCATCACAAGGGAAGATACCATCCTGACTTCTGGGATCAGTCAACGGGCTGAGCCTCTCTTCCCCCCCTCCAAATACCCCAATCCCATTTGGATGCTTTTTGGTGATATTTGAACTAGACATATCGGGTGTCTCCACGGAAACTTACAAATCTCTATAGAGTTTTTGTGCCTTTTAATGTGTTATTTGCCAGACTGTGTACCTCTGTGTTTCATGCATGTTAGCTTGCTTTTGCAGACACTAAATTATCACTGGCAATCCAAAGAACCTGTGTACCTGTTGCTGCAATAAATTGCACTTAATTACATTGTTCCTAGCTGTGATAGTTCTCATTTAATGCAACTAGAGTGAGGGCATGTTACATTATTGGTGAATATGTGACCGGGATACTTAAGTACCCTGAATCCGACCAGACCCATAACGGTTAATCGGCTACAACCCTTAACACTACACCAGGACACTGCTATCTGCAAAAGTGTTACAGATACTTTTGTAATACTAGAGTGGATGAAACAACCTCATAATACTTTCAGTCAGCTTTAATAAAGAAAGACAAGTTTATATCTGAAAGACTATTTACCAGCTCCTTGGAAAAATAAAGAATTATGTTTTCTTTGACAATCAGATCCAAAGTCTTCTTTCTTGATTGTATACAGAAGGTCACAGAATCACAGAAACACATAACCACAGAATGTTAAGAATTGGAAGGAACCTCAAAGGACGATCTGGTCCAATCCCCCTGCCAGAGCAGGAACATTTAGATCAGGTCACACAGGAATGCATCAAGGAGGGTTTTGAATGTCTCCAGAGAAGGAGACTCCACAACCCCTCTGGGCAGCCTGTTCCAGTGTTCTGTCACCCTCACCATAAAAAAGTTTCTTCTCATATTTAAGTGGAACCTCCTGTGTTCCAGCTTACGCCCATTTCCCCTTGTCTTATCATTAGATGTCACTGAGCAGAGTCTGGCTCCATCCTCCTGACACTCACCCTGTATGTATTTATGAACTTTAATGTTACATAATGTTACACCCTTCAGTCTCCTCTTTTCCAAGCTAAAGACACCCAGCTCCCTCTACCTTTCCTCATAAGATAGATTCTCCACTTCCTTAATCATCCTTGTGGCTCTGTGCTGGACTCTCTCAAACAGTTTCCTGTCCTCTTGAACAGAGGGGCCCAGAACTGGATGCAGTATTCCAGATGTGGTCCCACCAGGGCAGAGAAGAGGGTGAGAAGAACCTCCCTTGACCTACTAGCCACACTCCTTCTAATACACCCCAGGATGCCTTCTTGGCCACAAAAACACAATGCTGGGTCATGGTCATTCTGCTGTCCACCAGGACCCCAGCTTCCTTTCCCCTACACAGCTCTTCAACAGGTCAGTCCTCAGCTTATACTGGTACCTGGGTTTGTTCTCGCCCAGATGCAAGACTCTACACTTGCTCTCATTATATTTCATTAAAATTCTCCCTGCTCAACTCTCAAGCCTGTCTAGGTCTCACTGGATGGCAGCACAGCTTTCTGGTACATCAGCAACTCCTCCTAGTTTTGTGTCATCAGCAAACTTGCTGACAGTGTACTCTATTCCCTCATCCAAGTCACTGATGAATGTATTGAATAGTACTGGTCCCAGTACCAGCCCTTGAGGGACTCACAGAATCACAGAATCATCTAGGTTGGAAGATCACCTAGTCCAACCTCCGACCTAACACTAACAAGTCTTCCACTAAACCATACCACTAAGCTCTAAATTTAAACGTCTTTAAACACCTCCAGGGATGGTGACTCAACCACTTCCCTGGGCAGCCTAACAATCCTTTCAGTAAGAGTTTTTTCCTAATATCCAACCTAAACCTCCCCTGCTGCAACTTTAGCCCATAAAAGACTCCACTAGATACAGGCCTCCAACTAGACTCCGTCCCATTGACCACAACTCTCTGGCTTTTTTCCTTCAGTCAGTTCACAGTCCACCTCACTACCCAATCATCCAGACCACACTTCCTCAGTGTAGCTGTAAGGATGCTGTGAGAGACAGTACCAAAGTCTTTACTGAAATCAAGATAGACCACATCCACTGCCTTTTCATCATCTATCCACTTAGTTATGTCCTCATAAAAGGCTATCTGGTTGATATATCATGACCTCCCCTCCATATATTCCCATTTTAATTCCCCCTAATATCTTACCCTTGATACGCCTAGAGACAACACCAAGGATAAGTTGTTCCATCACCTTCCAGTCACAGATGGGATGTCATCCAAAGAGACCTATAAAACCTTGAGAAGTGGACCTATGAACTTAATATGGTTCAAAAAGTCCAAATACAAGGTGCTGCACCTGGGTAAGGGCAATACCGGATAGAGGTACAGTGTGGGAGAAGAACTCATTGAGAGCAGCCCTGTGGAAAAGGACTTGGGGGTTCTGGTGGACTATAAGCTTGACATGAGTGAGCAGTGTGTGCTTGCAGTACAGAAGACCAAGTGCATCCCAGACTGCATGAACAGAGAAGTAGCCTGCAGGTTGAAGCACTTGATTGTCCCTGATACTGCCCTTATGAGGCCCCACAATGTGTCCACGTCTGGGGCCCCAAGCCTAAGGAAGTTGTGGATCTGTTAGAATGGGTCCAGAGGCAGACCACAAGGATGATCAGAGGCCTGGAGCACCTCTCCTATAAAGAAAGAGAGCTGTGGATGTTCATCTGGAGAAAAGAAGGCTCCAGGGAGACCTCACTGTGATGTCTCAATACTTAAAGGGGCTTAAAATAAGGACAGAGAGTGACTTTTTGCTGAGACAGATAATGACAGGACAAGGGGGGAATGGTTGTAAACTAAAAGCACAGAGATTTAGATTAGATGTAAGGAGGAAGCTCTTTACCCAGGGAATGGTGAGCCAGTGGAACAGGTTACCCAGAAAAGCTGCAGATTCCCCACCTCTGGAGCCAGGCTGGATGGGGCTTTCAGCAACCTCGTCTAGTGCCTATGGTGGGGTGGGAGAGAGGGGTGTGTGGGGGGGAACACTAGATCATCTTTAAGGCTTTAAGGTCCCTTGCTGGGCTCAATTGAATACAAATTCTATATATATCTCATCTAACTCATTTTAAAACAGATCATTACATCCTATTAGACTATTTTGCAAGAAGAGATGCAAAGAACTTTCAGAAAATACTCTGGTGCACAGACATAGTAGGAGGCAACTGGGAGGACTGCATACAACCCATCTGAATATGGGATTTTCAAAAGTAGTCCCAGCAAAGACGCTACTACTCTTTCAAGCATTAGTCAAGCTTTTGTCAAGGCCAATGTTTGTTTCAAGGGCAAAGGGAACAGGGCAGAATAATAAAAAGTTTAATTGTTTCAGGCACATCTGATAGAGCCTAGTCAGGAGTATATTACTTTGCATGGTCAGGAGGAGAAGGAGAAGCCCCAAATCATGTATCTACACTGCACGACGATGATAAGGGATATGAATGGAGAATTTCTTACATGCCTATGGGAACGATTTGAGTGTTAGGCTACAGAAACATTGTCAAGCTTCTAGAATTATGTAGCCTCTTTATAGGCTATTATATAGTCTATATGATATTTAGAATTACTTGGAAACATTAAGTGACATGAAGTTGAACAATGTTTAACACAGTTTCCAAATTCTCCCCACCTTACTTTGCCAGCATATTGCATCAGTATTTATTCAGGGTGAAATGTAGTTCTTTGTCCCAAGAGTCTTTCTAGAAAGTATTTTTTTAAGCTAAAACAAACAAACAAACAAACAAACAAAAAATCACAACTGTAATAGCTTTTTTACTAACCTTAATCGTATGTAAAGGTAATTAGAATTGGACAGTATTAGATATAACTAGATACAGTTAGAAAAAAACTGAAGTCTCCCATGTCTTCATACCCCTTAAAAGATAAAAAGCTGAGATGTGATTTTGTTGTGTTGCTGTTTTTTTTTTTTTCCAATCATTCTTATGAAACCTTTTCCACTGATCACACCTACATATCTTTTCAGCAGACTAAAATGAAAACTATGTCTGTTTCAATGCTAATTCAACAGTTTCCTATAGAACATTTTGCATGTCTAACAGAATCTGTCAGTTTTACTCTCCCTTTGCTTAAGTGCTGTATAACTATGAACAGCAGCAAAAGTAAGCTTACTGCTGGTGCAACTGCTCTACAATGGAAAGACATGGGCATTATATTTACTTACATCATTTATGTGACTAGCAACAGAATAAAACTTATGGACCGAGTAATTTTATTGCTGTCAGTAGAATTAGTTTCACTGCAGTTCAATTAATTATGCCAATTTTACTCTCCTACTGCTGTAAGCTATATGGATAGCTTAAATGTCATACTTGCTACTTATGTATCTTTATTAGGCTTATTTTACATGTGGATGAACTGAGTTTCTTGGAGAGTAGTGATTTGCCTAAGGTTAAACAACCCTCCATACTATAAAACCAAACAAAACCAAGCAAATCTATAATTCTCTTTTCTTAGTATAGTTAGGTAGAGAGAAATTTCTTACCTAGAAATAATATTTACAAAATCAGTTTCCCAACAGTAAATCCAGGTACACAGAAGGCATCACTTGCTTCTGAGCTAACATGATTTTAAGACAGTAAGAAGATTTAAGATTAGTAAAAGTCAATATTGCCCAAGAGGACAGAAGCTGCAACGGTAGAAACAAGGGACAAAATGTAGGGAAGAAACTAGGAGTACATGAGTAAAATCACATAAGGACTTGAGAAAGCAGAGGGCATAGGAAAGGTCTGAAAAGCATGGTAGAAGGTAACATAATGATATGTATAACTGCTGTGCAATGGGTATCACAGGACAGAGCATTAACACGGTTTGCTACCCAGAACTACCCAGAAGCAAGCTCACTCACCTGTCCACAGCAAAATCCTTAATAAGATGATTAAACCTGAATAGCTATAAAGAGAATGAGAAAGAAGCATTTTTAGAAGTCTCCTAAGCACAAGTGGTTTCAAACTGTTTGAATAAAACTGTAAAGAAAAGCCACTTAAAGATGACAAAGGAAAATGTAAGACTTAGGCAGGCCTTGTGATATTTGGATGTTGCCCTCAACATTAAAATCAGAATTCAATAGGACATACTAAGGAAAGACGTTACCGTGATCATCATTCTTGCTTTATAATTTTCCTTCTTTAGAGGGAAATTTTAATTCTTTTAGATTTTTTTTTTTTCCTTAGAATTCTTAGTTCCTGCCTTCCTGCCTGCCTGTCTGCCTGTCTTTTTTTCTTGTCCTGCCTGCCTGCTTTTCTGTTTTTAATTGGGTTTGCCTACATTATTCATTTGGAATTTTATACAAGTATCCACTCAAGAAGGTTACTTTGTAAAAGACTGAGATTATAGTTTCAGAACATGATGGGAACATGGGTTATCCTTGATGCATTGTGATTCCTTCTAAGTTGTTTCAAAATTAATGTTTTCAGTTACAACTGTCCAGAATATGTCTTTGTTTTTATAATTCCTTTCACAAAATTATTTATGTTAGTACTCCATTCATCCTTCAGTAACTTTATTATTTTTAAGTTGAAGCTGTCTTTTTTTTGTGTGTTTTATCTGAGTAATTTGTGAATGCTATCTTTCATTATACAATGCTGCCATCTTATTAGGTCTTCTGTCCTACTCTAGATTCTCACCAAGCTTTGCAATAACTGATGTTTGTATTGATTTTCTCACACTTTAGATGTCATCTGTGAATAAGATAATAATTCAAAGTGCAGTTATCCTAAAAATTAACTGATCTTCAGTTTCTGTTTGTGATCTTCATCAAGCCACCTGTTATTCTTTATACCCATATCTTTCATATCTCCTGCATTTAATTTGTATTTCTCAAGAATTCAGTGTCTTATCTGCAGTTCATATCTTTTATACCTTTCCTCTTTCTGTAGCAAGTCATTCTGTGTGTGCAGAATGATCTGAATGTACATTTGGCTTCCTTTTGACTTATTTTCTGTATCTTGTTCTAGTGGATTGAATGAAACCTGTGCTCATTCTGACAGACTTCAACACCATTTCTGGAGAGATCTGCAGGCTTGAGAATCTGCTCACCTCAATCATACTTTAAGTGTTGTAAAAGCAATTCAAACTGTTTCATTTATACTACTTACATGTTACATGGATGCTTAAGAGGATGTTAGAAATTGGTCATTAATTTCTCTTCCTATTTCTCTCATTTCTTCAGTTAACAATAGCACTGAGGCTATTGTACCTTTAATATATATTATAAGATTCTTAACTTTTGTAGTTTGAGGTGATATTTTGATATTTTGGAAGAAAATTACGTTATTCATAGTATGCATCTATTATTTCTGTGTCTCTGTGTGTGTTCAGTTTGCTGTCTCCATTTTCCCTGTAAAAACGTTAATTTATAGATGTTGGTATGACAATATGGGACAGTATAGTAACACATGATCATGTTCCATTTTAGCAACTGCAATTTTTTTACTACAACTTTTCCACAATGTGCTGAAAAATCAAATAGATTTGGAAAACAATTTTGAAGTGCTTTTCCCAGCTTCTGTGTCCATGATGAGACTCACATGTATGTCTAAGATTCCTACAATTTTGTCACCTTATTATGAAAACTTCCCACCAGAAAAGGCCTCTAAATAAAACCGTAATTCTCAACAACCTTGACAATGAGTTACAAGATTCAATCTGCTTTGTAAAAGTTTTATTGCAGTTTTCTACCACAATAACTCAGCTGAGGGAGATAAATGGATTATAAAAGCATCTTCTTCCTTTTTCTCCTAATTGATAAACTCACACATGCAAGCATGCATGTGCACATGCACAAACACACACACGCACACAAAGATTAGATCTGTACAGATGTGGAATACATAAAAACAATGCAGCACTTTCAAGTGAACTTTTCACCCAGTTCAATAGGGAGATTAGGCAAAGTAAATCATTTTTAGGGGGCAATGAATCTATGGATCTTGGTGTTCTCATAATCTTATCTTGTTGCCCAAGTGAATCTAGGCTAGCAAAATTATACAGGTATTAAACTGAAATAAGACTGATGAATCAACAACTTTTCCAGCCTTTGTGTCAATGAATTGTGAGTGTTCAGCAACAAACAAATACCAGACTTCAATGTTTTTAAAGCAATTTGGGAGTAAGTGCTGAGTCATTTTATTACCACGCTTTAAGGAACATT
Organism: Netta rufina; assembly: GCF_964035555.1. NCBI lineage: Eukaryota > Metazoa > Chordata > Aves > Anseriformes > Anatidae > Netta > Netta rufina. The sequence goes on from NC_140126.1 coordinate 42,783,129, forward strand.
CTGCAACTTTATTGGTTCACTATCAATTGTTTAATCTGAAATGGGAGACTAGTGAGGGGAATATGTTAGTAATCTTACCAAAACCAAAAATAAAATGCTAAAGCGTGGTCTTACATATTTTAAATGGAGCATTAAATCAATATATAAGGATGGATGAATAAATAAATAAATTAAATAAATAAATAAATGAACAAAAGAAAGTCACTAGGTTCTGTCATCTGAGACAAAAGAAAGAGAATAATGTGAGACAAGATTTTATTCACTTCCACAAACATTGTAGCATATTCAGCATTAAAGTTTATGTCCTTCCTTCCTTCCTTCCTTCCTTCCTTCCTTCCTTCCTTCCTTCCTTCCTTCCTTCCTTCCTTCCTTCCTTCCCTCCTTCCTTCCTTCCTTCCTTCTTTCCTTCCCTCCTTCCTTCCTTCCTTCCTTCCTTCCTTCCTTCCTTCCTTCCTTCCTTCCTTCCTTCCTTCCTTCCTTCCTTCCTTCCTTCCTTCCTTCCTTCCTTCCTTCCTTCCTTCCTTCCTTCCTTCCTTCCTTCCTTCCTTCCTTCCTTCCTTCCTTCCTTTTTTCATACATTGGACTGCATGTTTGTGTTGATTAAATTTTCATTCTCACTTTTAGTCCTAAAAACTCCCACCTCTAACACATATTTTAGGACATTAATGGATTCAAAGGGAACTTAATACAACTTAAAAAAAAAAAAAATAAATAAATAAATAAAGGCTCAAAGGTTATGATTTATCCCATGATAGCAGTGTTCTATAAGAAGAGTTAAAAAGACCCTTTGGTAAATGGAATCTAATTCACAGAATAAAAGGTCAAATACTGATTAAAGGTCATCTGACAGGAGAACAAAGGATTGAACGATTTATCAAAGGCTAGCTTTTTTTATATAACCCAAGCTTCCAAATAGGGAATTAGAAAGTGCAGTGTAAAAGAAATTGTACTTTTATGTTATTAAGGGGAAAGCGTCAAGCATGGCAGGACCTTGTATTCAGAAATTGACTTCAACAAATGCATGAATAACAACGGCCAAATTGATATTCCTGTGACCAGTGATCAAGCAGAGGATGTTGATCCACTTATGTATCTTTTAAAAATGCCAAACTTTTTATTTGATTACAGTCTATAATTAAGACAGGATTATTGATGTATTACAAGATGCTTCTTTCTTGGATGCTGGAACTATAAGGACATCTATTACTATCTGATAGTAATTTAGTAAAATAGTAATTTAGTAAAATAGTAATTTAGTAAAAATATTTAATAAAATAGTAATCAGATAAGTAATAAATTACTTATCTGATAGAATTACTTGTTAATCTATTTCATGAGGTATGCTTATTTGAATTAAGAATTATGGGAAGAATGTCCTTTTCACTTAAAATTCTCTTCATCAAGTGAGAAAATAATCAGATATTTGGGAGCACATTCTGGCGTTGTGTAAATATTGCAACATGCACTCTGAGTTACCAAAAAATAGATATCTTATTTCTTGTCTATAGGAAAAGGAATTTCCCTTTTTAAGTCTTTACAACTAGTTCTCATGCAGTAACATTTTCCATCCTGTCCTCCTCTAAAAATGTTCCAAATGGTTCTGCAAACACTGGAAAAATATTTAAAGCATAATGCATATTTTCAATTTAAAATATACAGCCGGAGATTACCTGTGCAAAAATGTCTCAGAATCCCATAATCACAGAAAAGCAGATCTGAACAGGCCAGGCCTACTTATCAAGTATTGGTGTAGTGGGTTTACGTGGCAAGGTTTTGGTAGCAGGGAGCCATAGGGGTGGTTTCTGTGAGAAAGATCTAGAAGCTGCCCCATGTTTGGGAAGGGCCCCATTGTTTTCCAGATCCGAGCCAATAAGCGATGTTGTTTTGCGCCTCTGTGAGAGCATATTTAAGACAGGGAAAAAACGCTGCGCCACACAGCAGCCGGGAGAGTCGAGGGAGTGAGAGAACAGCCTTGCACCAAGGTCAGTGTAGAGGGAGGGGGAGAGGTGCTCCAGGCGCCGGAGCAGAAGTCCCCTGCGGCCTGTGGTGAGGACCATGGTGAAGCAGGATGTCCCCCTGCAACCCATGGAGTACCACGGTGGAGCAGGGTTCCACGCTGCAGCCCGTGGAGGAGACCACGGTGGAGCAGGTGGCCCTGCACCGACGGAGGCTGCCGCCTGTGGAAGACCCCTGCCGGAGCAGATTCCGGGCCGGACCTGTAGCCCGTGGAGAGGAGCCCACGCAGGAGCAGGTGACCTGGTAGGAGCTGCTGCCCGTAGGGGAGCCAGGTTGGAGCAGTTTTCTCCTGAGGGATGGACCCCGTGGTACGGACCCATATCTGGAGCAGTTCTGGAAGAGCTGCTGCCTGTGGGAAGCCCACACCGGATCAGTTCATCAAGGACTGCATCCCGTGGGTGGGACCCCACAGCACAGGGGACGAGAGTGACCGAGAAGGAGCGGCAGAGAAGAAGTGCTGTAGACTGACCATAACCCCCATTCCCCGTTCCCCTGCGCCACTCGGGGGGAGGAGGTGGAAGAGGGTGGATGGGGGGAAGGTGCTTTTGTTTTTTTTTTTTCCTTTGTTTTCTCACTTCTCTCGCTTGTTAGTTGTAGGCAATAAATCTTACTATCTCCTTATGCCGAGTCTGTTTTGCCCGTTACAATAATTATTGCGTGATTTTCTCGTCCTTATCTCAATCCTTGAGCCCTTTTCACATACTTTCTCCCCATTCCTCTTTGAGGAGGGGGAGTGAGAGAGCGGCTGTGGTGGAGCTCGGCTGCCCACTCGAGCGGAACCATGACAATTGGTACCCGTATTTCAATGAGCTACTGTCTACTAGTGAAGTGCTCCATCCATTCTCAACTTTAGCAGTTCAAAAAGTGAATGGGAATTATGGGACCAAAACCTCTACTTGAAGATTGTTCTTTTAAATACTTTTTTTTTTTTTTTCCTATAACAACACAAATCTTGTATTGGACTAAATGAAATACTTATTTCATGCACAATTGTATAGTTATATTATTTTAGTTACTATTAACAATCAAATTGCAGTGCTTCTAGAGTATTATAATTGAAGATAAGACCACATCATGCATCCACACTGAATTTGATAAAAAATAAAAAAATAAAAAATCCTGTGTTAAATAAATAAAAATCTAAATTACAATCTAAATAAACAAGATCTTTACGCTTATCATTGCATCTCCTCAACAAATGCCCTAAATTGTGAAATTACTTGGTTTTCATGTAGTCCACAACCTTTGTATGCTACTTTTTATATCCTGCAGGATTTCACCAATGAAAATAATAGATTTCTAATGAAGAAAAGATTCTGAAAAGTACAAGCAGCTGTTAAGCTTTATTTACAGGTTTGGTAGTTGGATAGAAGAACTAATCTACAGAAATCAATCAAAAATTAATGTGTTTCAAGGATTGATCTAGCTTGTTTTTATGGTAAAGTCATAACTAAAATGGATGAAAATATAAAATCATGTAGAAGAAATTGATGAAAAATGGAGTGTTATTGGAGTGTATATTGGAGAACAGTGCATATTGGAGAATCCTGAAGGTTAAAGATGGACAAATAAGATAAAGTACTCAAGGAACATACAAAAGAGCAGAGAAAAGTCTTGAAGAACATCTGCAAGTATATGCTGACATAACGGAATTTAACTTTTTAATAAATAATTAACCTTTCCTGTTTATTTGCTGCAAAACTTGAGGAACAAAGGTCAGACACTTAAAATTCCTATGAATATTATGTACTTTATAAAGTTGCAAAGCCAACGTACTTTACATAGCCTCAATCACCCATTACAAGAACATTTATACTGGTACAAATATTCTAAGGAGTAAAGAACAATTCTAAAAACGTTTTCAGGTATTTTGTTCCTAACTGATTGTGCTGGCATGACAACAATTACTTAAGGAGAAAAATATCTGCCATTTGGGACCAACTTAGAAAGGGCCCCTAATCACATGTTCAGTCACACCAAGCATTTAGTTTTGGAGTCAAATACTGAGAGTCAGTATCCTGGACACAAAACAGGATATCTCAATATCTGTTAAAATTCCTTTTCTCATTAGTGCATCCACAAAACTATTGATTTGGGTTATGAACCTAGAGATTTTTCTGTTCCCTGGATATTTTAAATTAGAGGAAACAGAGATGAAAATGAGTGAATAGAATGAGGAAAACAAACAAACAAAAAAAACAAACCCAAACCCAAACAAACAAAACAAACAACAACAACAACAAAACAGCAGTCGGAACTCTTTTGGCTAGTGAGGTTTCTACCAAGAAACATACTGATATTTCACAAACTTAAAAAACTGTTAAAGCTGACATTTAGATACAGCAGGCAAAACTAGTTAGTTTTACATAGTTAGACTATGTAGAGGTCTGAACTTCTGAATCTACGAAACTAAACTTGGAAATCTTACGGTACTCTACTTCAGTGTGTCTACAGGACATGAAAATCTTGTTTTTAAAGTAAGCTTTTAGATCAATATATTTTGACATAGAAAAAAAAAATCTTAAGGTTTTAATGAACATCTGAAACAGTTATTTTACTTGGTTATTTTAGCTCACTGAGTACTTTTAGTTTGATAGCTGGTCAAAACACTGCGAATGAAACAAAGTTGACCACTTTTTTCCTTTTTTTTTTTTTTATTTTTTTTTACCATCTTTAAGGAATAATTTCCACAAAACAACTGTCTTCCAAACATTTTAAATGAAAAGATGAAAAAGCCTTTTTAAAGCATTCCAAGCTTTAAATGCTAAGCTGAAAAACTATTTAATCACAGTGCAGCAAACAGTGAATATATATCACAGAATTTCTAGGTTGGAAGAGACCTCAAGGTCATCGAGTCCAACCTCCAACCTAACGCTAACAGCCCTCCACTAAACCATATCCCTAAGCTCTACATCTAAACGTCTTTTGAAGACTTCCAGGGATGGTGACTCCACCACTTCCCTGGGCAGCCTGTTCCAATGTCTAACAACCCTTTCAGTGAAGAAATTCTTCCTAACATCTAACCTAAAACTCCCCTGGCTCAACTTAAGCCCATTCCCCCTCGTCCTGTCACCAGGCACGTGGGAGAACAGGCCAACCCCCACCTCGCTACAGCCTCCCTTGAGGTACCTATAAAGAGCGATAAGGTCACCCCTGAGCCTCCTCTTCTCCAGGCTGAACAAGCCTAGCTCCCTCAGCCGCTCCTCATAGGACTTGTTCTCCAGGCCCCTCACCAGCTTCGTTGCCCTTCTCTGCACCCGCTCAAGCACCTCGATGTCCTTCTTGTAGCGAGGGGCCCAAAACTGAACACAGTACTCGAGGTGCGGCCTCACCAGAGCTGAGTACAGGGGGACGATCACCTCCCTCGCCCTGCTGGTCACGCTGTTCCTGATACAAGCCAGGATGCCGTTGGCCTTCTTGGCCACCTGAGCACACTGCTGGCTCATATTCAGCTGACTATCCACCATCACTCCCAGGTCCTTCTCTGCCTGGCAGCTCTCCAACCATTCCTCTCCCAGTCTGTAGCTCTGCTTGGGGTTATTGCGCCCCAGGTGCAGGACCCGGCACTTGGCTTTGTTGAACTTCATGCAGTTGACCTCAGCCCATCGGTGCAGCCTATCCAGATCCTCCTGCAGAGCTTTCCTACCCTCGAGCAGATCGACACACGCACCTAACTTGGTGTCATCTGCGAACTTACTGAGGGTGCACTCAATGCCCTCGTCCAGATCATCAATGAAGATATTAAAGAGGACCGGCCCCAGCACCGAGCCCTGGGGGACGCCACTAGTGACTGGCCTCCAACTGGACTTGGCTCCATTCACCACGACTCTTTGGGCCCGGCTATCCAGCCAGTTTCTAACCCAGCGAAGCGTGCGCCAGTCCAAGCCAAGAGCAGCCAGTTTCTTGAGGAGAATGCTGTGGGAGACGGTGTCAAAAGCCTTGCTGAAGTCAAGGTAGACCACATCCACAGCCTTTCCCTCATCTACCCAGCACGTCACTCTGTCATAGAAGGAGATCAGGTTCGTCAGGCATGACCTGCCTTTCATAAAGCCATGCTGACTGGGCCTGATCGCCTGAAATATATATATGTCTATATATGTAGATATAGATATAGATATAGATATAGATATAGATATAGATATAGATATAGATATAGATATAGATATACATATACATATACATATACATATACATATACATATACATATACATATATATGTATATATATGCCATATATATATGTCTGAAATCTGGAAAAACAAAACAAAAACAAAACAAAACAAAACAAAACAAAAACAGGTCTGAAATCTAAACAAAATTCCAAATGATCCTACATGTATACTATTTTGAACATTATACCTAAAAAAAGCCTTCTAAAACCCACATTATTATATTGTCAAAAAAAAAAAAAATACCCATTTATACATTCAGTAATGCAAACCTTTGCAAAGGTTAAAATATCTTGACATAGCCAGAAATTATCTATGAGCATCTTAATAAACAAGTGAAAATATTATACTAGATAAAGACATATAAGCATATTGTTTGAATGAATGCCTTTATCTTATTTGAAATAAGAAACTTTCATGCCTTGTGAGATATCTTTTATTTACAGCAATTCCAGTTATTTACCTGTCATGATTATTCTTCAGACTATTTCACTGTTTAAGCTGTGGAATCACAGAATAATTTAGACTGGAAAGACCTTCTCCTTCCATGATGACCTATCCTTCTGTTTAAAAGAAGAACAGCCTCAAAGTTGGATTAATTTGCTCAGGACATCGTGTTGTTGAGTTTGGAGAACTTCCATAGCCTCTGTCAGGGCAACCCAGCACAGTTTGAGGTGAAGGTGTGTTTGTTTTGTTTTGTTTTGTTCTTTGTCTACACAGAATGTACTGTGCTGTGCTTTTTTTCTCTACAGTTCTGCACAACACCTCTAAGGATAGGCAGGTTTCTCTTCATCACACACCATTAGAAGGTTGAAGACAACCAAGAGGTTCCCCTTCAGGCTCCTTCAGTCTGATCAAACCCAATTCCCTCATCATACCTTGATACATAGTGTGTGCCAGCCCACAAAGCATCGTGATGTCCCTACACTGGATTTGCTTTGGTTTCTCAATCATGTAGACTTTTCATATGGAAATTAAAATGCAATCTTAGAAGTGCTGAATAATGGAGAAGCATGAATTCTTGTGTTCACTCTAAGTGTCTGTATACAGAAATAGCATATGTATGTGTAGTTATATACATATATAGAGATACATTCATGTTAAAAATACATACATTTATATGCACACACAAATACGGACATAAGTGATTTAAAGGCCTTTATCTGGTAAGTATATATTCAGAGGGCATTAATGTTAAGGTTCAAATTATATTACTGTTAGCATCACAAATCTCCATTGAAAAATAAACAAAACAAGGGTGATGTTATTATAAAGGAGAAGCAGATATCCTAGAATCACAGAATGGTTCAGGTTGGAAGAGACTTTAAAAATCATCTAACTCCGACAATCCTACCATAGGCAGGGTTGCCACCCACTAGATCACGTTGGCCAAGGCCCCATCCAGCCTGGCCTTGAACACCTCCAAAGGTGGGGCATCCACATCTCTTGGCAACCTGTTCCAGTGCCTCACTACACTTACAGTGAAGAATTTCTTCCTAATGGCTAGTCTAAATCTATCCTTTTTTAGATTAAGACTCTTCCCCCTTGTCCTATCATTATCTATCCAAGTAAAGAGTCTTTCTCCATCCTTTTTATAAGACCCCTCTAAGTACTGAAAGGTTGCAAGGAGGTCCCCCTGGAGCCTTCTCTTCTCCAGGCTCCTTGGTAGAAACATTCCCATCTCTCTCAGCCTTTCTTCATAGGAGAGGTGCTCCAGCCCTCTGATCACCTTTGTAGCCCTCCTCTGGATTTGCTCTTACAGGTCCACAATTTTGTTGTGCTGGAGGGCCCAAACCTGGGTGCGTTTCTTCAGGTGGGGACTCATGATGAAAGAGTAGACCTCCCTTGACCTTCTGGTCACACTTATTCTGATGCAGCCCAGGATGCAGTTGGTCTTCTGAGCTGCAAGTGCATATTGCTGGCTCATGTCAAGCTTTTGATCCATCAGAACCCTCAAGTCCTTCTCTGCAGGACTGCTCTTTATGAATTCTTCTCACATTCTCTACTAATGTCTAGGATTGCCCCAGCCCAGGTGGGGCAAAAATGAGTTATATGAAAGGATTGTCAAAGTCTAGAGAGTGCAGGAGTCATCAAACATAATTTTCTGTTAGTCATAAAACAGATCAACTTGACTCTACACCTCACTTTAACAAGTTGTGTGTGTTTAAGGACCTAGATGGATAGATGGATCTGCTTGCTACAATAAATAATTGGAAGTTATGGGAATTATTCCAAGAGAGTCCAAATATTTTGAAGATCTTAAGTTCAAGAAGGAGAAGGAGAGTTCAGGCAAGCAGTAGCATTTCAAGGAAGTGAATATATGTCTGAGAGTAAACACAGTTTTTTTCTCAAGTGAAGGAGAACCATTGTAGTACCTTTTTTTTTTTTTTTTTTTTTTTTTTCCCCCACAGTTTTAGAGGTTTATCTGTCCTGGTTCTTCATTAGTAGAATAAAGAATTTAAGAAGAATTTAAGTCTGTATTGTTTTGGCATTCATTAGCCTGACTAGCAGGAGACAGTGGTGTTATACACTGCTGTACCAAGAATATACTGACTTTCTATCTTCTAATCTCATCCTGCCATTACTGTTATAAATTAGAAAGAATACTTTTACTGAAGTCTCAAGAAAGATTAAGCACAAACCTTAAATTAAGTGTTGTATAACAGAGCTCTCAAATATGTACTGGAGCCTCAAAAGCATATTTATGAAGTCATAAGAAAAGGGGAGAAGGAATCTCTGCAAGGCTTTATTTTCAATCAAAATAAATTAATAGATCGATAGATAGATTAAAATAACATGGTAAAACAGAACACCCTAGTGATATTTTTCCCCTAAAAAAAACTAAGATGTCATTAGCTGATGCAGTTTTCCCCATTTTGGGGACCCTTAAATCCCTCTGTATTACTGGTAGTAATACTACATCTAAAGAAGTAATGAATCTTTTGTCTCTGTGTTCAAGACACACCACGGTCCTTCAGAAATTAATTAGCAACCTAAACCTAATTTCCAGTTGGGAGATTTGGCTACAAAACTCAAGCTTACCTGACACCCTTTCTATCTGTAATCATTTTTAAGGACTTCTCATAGCAATGAAGACAGGACTAAAAAATGGGGATATTTCTTTCTTCATATCATGGCAGGATGGAAATATTAATAATATTTACCTAAATTCAATGTCTTAAAAATAATACTGAAAGACTATAGTAAGAAACTGTTTAAAAATATGATACAGTATCTGTAAAACGTTTCAAAATCATTTCTAAGATTTGCAAAATTTAAAATGGTGTTCTATTAATAATGGTATGCTCTCCCATACTGATATTCCTGCATAGCATCATATAGTTTACACACTATAAGTATTTTAACATATATTTGTGTCATGGTTTGTACAAAATGATTGAACTTTGCTGAGATTTACATTTATGTCCATTTATTTATTTATTTATTTATTTGTTTTAATAGCAGGAGGCATTAAATATATTAACATGAAAAAATACAAAAATGCATGTAGATGAATGCATTAACCTATAGTAACAGAACTTTCTTGTACATCTGATGTTCAAGAGGAGATCTTTGTTCAAGTACTATTTGTGGGCTGTCAAGATAATATCTTTTAAAAATTATTCCCTAACTAATACCATTGATGTAATCTAGTTTCATCTTCTTGCATTATATATTTTTGCGAAATGTGAGCAAGAAAAAGTAATCATTAGTGTTATCTATTAGTCGTATTTCAAATCTAAAGGTTTATGTTTACAAATTATAAACCTGCTTGTTGCACATTCTCATTTTACACATTCATATACAATATGCTTTTCATTGTGAGATAAGTAAATAAAATTTCATTTTGAGTAAAAATTCATCATGCAATTCAATCTTTCTTCTAATTTCTTCTCACCACCAAATAAATAAATAAATAAATAAAATTTATTTTATTCATTTAACTTTTACAAAGACAATGCCTTAATAATGTTTGAAATAAACAATTTTGGCAACAGGATAAACGAAAAGCAAACCTAATATACTCTCATTTCACACCTACAGTTTTCGCTTTTGGCACAGAAATTAAATAGCAATCCATAAACAGGAATGATTTTCTTTAAGAAATCAGGAAACACTTATAATTTTAAGTTAGCAACATATTGCTTTAGCTAAAAAAAATACCTGGAAAAAAAAAAAAAAGAGAGAGAGAGAGATTTTACTTTTTTACCTATATCACAAATTTTATTCTCTTGTTTTAATATTCCACACAAGATATGAACCACTTTATGCAGTAGCACCAGTGCTGTATTAAATGACTATACAAATGTGAGAAGCTCCATTGGCTCCTATGCAATCTGCAGGAGTGGAAACATATTCCCAGTCAGAGCTGATTAAACTAGCTTTCCTAAAACAAAAATGTCAAAGACTGAAGAAAAGACAAAATGCATATTCTACCTGACTCATCTGACAGCAGAATGAAAATTAAAGAAGCTGCATATCAAAGTGTATTTTATTGTTAGCAGAAGAATTTTTAGGCATACCAATTTTAGGTGATAGACCTATTGATCTTGTTAAATTCAGAAAATTAATATAATGATTAAATTTATTACAGAAATTTAGTACTAAGAAATTCTAAAATATGTCCAATATAATCAATTAACTGTAATGAAATGACCGATAACTTTGTATTACTGGTACTTTACTGGTACTTAAAATGATTATTTACTTTATTTCCTTTTTTTTTTTTTTTTTTTTCTTAATGGAGATATGTTTTGGAAATAATCTCTATATGCATTATAGACATAGAAAAGTGAAAGTGAATTACAACTGACTGTATTTATATATGCAGATTTAGAAGGAGACTTCAAGGAGTTAATTCATTCATTTCTAGAATAATATGGTGCATATTATATTATATGTATATTATATTATATGCATATTATATTATATGTATTATTATATTATATTGTGTATCCAAAGGCCTGACAATCACAATATAATGGAAGACAACACCCCTCTATGCCCTTATATTAGTATGCAAATGAAGCAGTTACATTTTTGTATACAACTAACAATCACAAAAAAATCTAGAGTACTTCATTTTTTTTTTTCTGCTATATTTCAATGTAGGATATTTTCTCATTATCTGGGGTACAAATGAACTATCTTCCAGTTTATACGTTATATTTAGACTCAAGCAGAATGCACATGGAATTGAAGAGATGATAAGCATGATGAGTACTTCTGAGGCCACAGGCTGTCCTGGTGTGGGAATCTACCTCCAGGCAAGCACTTCTTCTGGAACTTCCTATCATATCAATGACCATTTCCATATTGGAACTAATGCGGTTATTTTAAAGATCTTCTGTTTATCTTAGAAGCATTTAGCTGCTTATTATAAAGTTTATTGGCTTTCAAATTGCATTTTGGAACCCGACTACTTTGTTAACATTTAACTCTAAAACTGGGCAAATAAATATAAGACAGATCATTTTCTTTCTATCTGTAGGATATACACCAATATATATATATTTGATATATATCATTCCAATATGATCAACCAAAATGATAAGCCTTAACCAAGAAAACCTAACAAATTTTAGAAACTTAAAGTTTTATCTTCCAGGATACTACTACCACTACTGTTACTACCACTAGTAGTGGTAGTTAGAAATGTTGAATCAGCAAAGAAAAAACAAAATGAAACAAAACAAAAACACAAAGAAGCCAAATTTGAATTTAATCACTATAAGACCTTTATTCTTTACAGTTCAAAATACTTATGTCATGCCTCAAAATGAAACTACTAAGAAAAACATAAAGCTCTACATATCTTCCACCCCTCAAAATTCAGCAGTGTGTGCCATCATTATTTTACTGAATCAAGGATTTTCTGTCAAATTTCTTCTTAATTAGTATTATGAACAAATTTCTAGGACTGGAGTCTCAGAAGAACTCAAAAGAGTTGGACAATATTTATGATAGATTAACAACTTTTTAATTAATTTTGTTTTGGATCAATCTTTCCCCCTCAGTATACAAGATTTGCAGAGTGGATAAGAAAATGAAAATGTGCCCTTATTAAATACAACATTATATATTGTATTACGTTTTAATACAGAAGTATCCCATATTTCATTCATATTATTATTCCTAAAGCAATGATAATTTCCTTACAGCATATAATATATCCATTAAAAGATACTTTTACTTTTCTATTTAAAATAAATTTTCTTTTATACCCTTATGTGTTAGCATGATAAAGAGAAAGACACCGATGGTGGAATCATAAAGTACAATGCTCAAGAACTGTCTTATCTCCTCCAAGGAATGTTCCAATATTTTTAGCAGAAAACGAAACCTGAAGGAATTCCCCAAGAAGCCCTGGTATGTAAGCTGCTTTTAGGAAAAAAAAAAAAAAAAGGAGAGAGAAAAGAATTAATCTATATTTCTATTAAATTCATTTGTTTCCACTGAGAAGTCTCAAGGCTTGTATTTTTCTCATTTACAAAGCCATTGGCTCAGGCTTTCTCAGACTTTATCAAATCAGACATAGCTGTATGTCTGAAATAAAGTAACAACACTCCAAAGAGAAGTGTTTAAATTTGGATTCTGATACAGAAAAACACTTAAGTTATCTCCTTCAAATTTGGATTATGTGGAGCAGTTCTCATTCCCCTTTTAGAGGTGGTCTTTGCAAAAAGGTCTTTGCATATGCTAAAACCATTTTTAGCATGTTCACTGGCATGTTCTCTGGTATATTCACTGAGAGATTCACTGTTCTACCCTTCAGCATTCAGATTGACATTTTAGTTAAATGCATAAAAGGATAAATATTACTATTCTCTTAAAGCCAAAGAGTGCTTAGAATTTACAGCTGTCTGAATTACACAAACTTGTAATTCAGTTTTAATTAACTATAGCAACAACTGCAAATCCTTCTTTAATTAACCTTGTCTTTAGGTGAAAAAGCTATTTACTTTGATGAAATGTAATTGTTCCTTTAAATCTATTTCTTCCCTTAATTTTTTCATCTTCATTGACAGCTCATATTCATATCTCATAATAACATTCTTCTCACTCATCTTTCTATATTAGTCATGGTGTTACCTTAGCAAATACTTATTTTTGTTGTTGAGAGGAACAGGATATGTATTGTCGGTCATCCAAAGTGGTTTTATTTTGCTTTTAATGTAAATTACAAACTAAAACTTCCTGAATTAAATTAGTTGAATTTACATACTATTATAAAATATGTATTTATTTTATGTAGACAATAACTACATAACTTGTGACGTGTCTAATACTCAAGTCAAAATAATAATAATAATAATAATAATTAAGGGACTTCATGTAAACAGGTGTCACAATTAATGTTAATTGCTGGACAAGAGAAGAGACTTTATTAACAGTTTAGTAAACAGCTATAGAGCTGTATACTGTAGAAATGAATATTTAATACTGCAGTCTGTAAGGTCCTGACTGAAGTCCTTCTAAAAAGACTTGCACCCAGTTAGAGCAGAGTGGCAAACAGGATAAACCAGATATTGCACGGTCCACAAGCAAAACAGAAATAACCTTTCTACTAACCCACTTTTGCACAGGGGGATTCTTTGAACAATATTTTCTTTAGTAGAACATGACATTGTCCACTGACACTTCAACAGTTTGCAGCTTCTTCCTAACCCAACAACCTCCAATTAAGAATTTCCTGTAAATTTCACAGATCCATAGGTTAAGCTCCTTTTTTAGTAGAGATTACTCTAACTGCCATATCACATAGAAGATGGAGTTACTTTTTGTATTGGGTTTGCATGGCAAGGTTTTGATAGCAGGGAGTGGCAGGGTACGCCTCTGGGAGAAGCTGGGAGAAGTTGCCCCATGTTAGATAAGGGTCAGTTTCAGCCGGCTCCAAAGGGACCTGCCACTGCCCAGAGTCAGGTCAATAAGTGATGTTGTTTCACCTCTGTGAGACCCCGCCCTCCAAAAAAAGGGAGAAAAGCTGCAGCACAACAGCAGCTGGGAGAATGAGGAGTGAGATATAGCCCTGCAGGGTCAATGAATAAGGAGGGGGAGAAGGTGCTTCATGCATCAGAGCTGAAGTTCCCCTGTGGCCTGTGGAGATGCCCATGGTAGAGCAGGTTGTTCACCTGAAGCCCATTGATATGGGGAGCAGATTTCCACACTGCAGCCCATGGAGGAGGCCACGGTGGATCTGACAGGTGGATCTGACCGGAAGGAGGCTGCAGCCTGTGTTGCACAGTGGAGCAGATGATCTGGCAGGAACTGTTGCCCACAGAGACCCCATGTTGGAGTAGTTTGCTCCTGACAGACCAATATTTGGAGCATATTTGTGTATTTGGTGTGGACCTATATTTGGAGCAGATCTTGAAGAGTTGTTGCCTGTGGAAAGCCCAAGCAGGATCAGTTCAGGAATGACTGCATTCCATGGGAAGGATCCCACAGTGGAGCAGGAGAAGAGAGTGACTGTGAAAGAGCAGTGGAGACAAAGCGGTATAGACTGACCACAGCCCCCATTCCTCTGTTCTCCTGCACCACACAGGGAGAGGAGGTGGAAGAGGGTGGAGGTGTTTTTGGATTGATATTTTTGTTTCTCACTGCTCTAGCTTATAAGTAATAGGTAATACATCACATTCATCTCCCTATGCTGAGTCTGTTTTGCCCATGACAGTAATTGTTGAGCAATGTCCCTGTGCTTATATCAACCCTTGACCCCTTTCATTATATTTTCTCCACCTTTCCCTTTGAGGAAGGGGAGTGAGAGAGGTTGTACTGGAGCTCAGCTTCCCAACTGGGTAAAACTACTACACTTTCAATCCATTAGTAGACATATTTCCACAGTGGATATATTTTAATGGCATTTCCTATTTTTCCATTGAGTAGTGATGGGCATGAAGTATTTATAGACACCATCAATATTTATGGTAGCCTAAATGTAACAAGGAAATAATATGAGAATATTATTTTCAGAAAACAAAATGGAGACACTTTTTACTTATATTTGAAAATACACTCTGTTCCATGTTTTCTAAATGCAAGTAGCAGAATCTTGGAAACTGGATAACCATTGCATTTAGTGTTATTGCAAGTTATTTTACTCATTTATCCTTTTGAAATACAGTTAGTTGGAATTCCTTTATATTAGTTCAGCCTGCCTGGTGAAAACAATGCAAATTGACATGGTATTAATGAAACAAAGAATCACTAAGGTTGGAAAAGACCAAAATCGTCTGGTCCAAGCATCCCTCAACCACCAATAACACCCACTAAATCATGTCTCTAAGCACCATGTCCTAGCTTTCCTTAAATACCCTGAGGGACAGTGATACCCTGGGCAACCCATTTCCATACTTAACTACTTTCCATACTTAACTACTCTTTCTGAAATTCAGAGGAAATATAAATAATAAAAAGGAAAATGCAATGTGTATATTCATAATTTGATCTGCCTTTCTTTTGGAAGAATATATAAATATATATATATACATATATACATATACACATATATATATACATATATATATATTCAAATATATATATTTGAAACACTTTAGTCTGTGTGCTTCAAAAACTGCTGATATGCAAATATGGCTATTCCATTTTGCTGAAGATGGCACCAGCTCTTGATTATAATGAACTACACCAATCAGTATTGTCTCTCCTCATAAGTTTAGGCCCAGTCTGACATGATAGGAGTAAAGGAAAAATATTATTGTTTCATTTACTAGGATTTTACTGAAGTGAAAAGGGAAAATCAATGGACAGTTTGAGAAATAATAAAACATTATTTAAAGCTTCTGTTTCACATGCATTTCAGATCATTTGGTTTTCTTACTCACTTTTTGCTGGGAGCTCTGATTCTCACTCCTTTGAATTCAAGCAGAGCAACTTGGAAGGCTCCTCAGCTTCACTGTCTTTTAGCCATAAATCTATAGCAAATGTATATGATGTATTTATTGAGCAGGCATTATATCTTCAGGGAATGCCAAGGGGTATAGCCCGACAGTGTTAGGCATGGTTTTAGCAATATTTTGTCAGGTTTTTGTAAGTGCATCAAGCATGAAGCTTCTGTCAGTGCAATCTGAAGATCTGCCAGCATTAAATGTTGTGCCTGTTTGTTATATAAAGCAAGCCAGTATTTCATAACCTCAATAGTGTTTTCATTCCATTTAATAATGCTTTGTGTAAAAGTATCTACTGGGGCTGTGTTGCATTAACAGATTTTCAGATGCTTGTTTTATTTATGGAAGCCCTGGGGCTTCCTTCTATAAAAGGAAAGCTAGTCTAAATGGATTTCAAAGTGAAATAAAGCAATGTGGATTTAAGCGAGTCTTTTGGAAAGAGAAACCAGTGGTTTCGGTGAGAAAAAACAAGTACATTTCCAATATTTTATTTGTGTGCTTCGCTGAAAAGACAGAGATGTCACTAAGGCAGTTTAATTTTTGTGGCTTTTCTCACACTATCCATAAACTTTTTAAAGATTCCATTTACCAATTTATTTCAATTTATTTCATTGCAGCACACATTTAAAAAGTTCTTCTTTCCACTATTTTTCTTTAACTATCACCGTAAATAATAAATACAATTTATACTGTGCTTAAATCGGTTTTATTTTTGATCAGAATTACTTAAAATCTTTGATTAAACATCATACTTGTGTCTGTGAAATGCAGTGTCTCAAAATATTCATAGTAAGTATCCTAGGATACTTAAACAAGAAAAAATATGTCTTAAAATAAATAAATGAACAGATTTGATATGAGAAATTCTTACTAACAGCACAAGATTTAAAGTTCATAGATAAATAGAAGATATTTTATACAAGAATTCTGCCATGGAGTATCAAATACAGCTTAGATTCTATTACCAGAGCATTGAATAATTCTGTAGACTGGGATGTTCATTTCAGTTGACTGTTACATATCTAATGTAACTTTGAGGCTACTAGCACAGCAGCCTTCCCCCAGTAAGATCTAAAAGTTTATTTACATTACAAATCCAGTAACTTCCATCTTTCATCTAATGTGTCTTCTCCTACTATTTTCCCTCTATTTTTGTATTTTTATGTTTCTTGCTCACTTGTAGAAAGATAGTTGCATGGTCCTTATATTCACTCCCCCAAAAAAAACAAACAAACAAACAAAAAAAACAGCTCTGTTGCAGTTTAGGGCAATCACTATTGCACAGGGGCTCAGGCACCGGGGACTCTTGCCCTCTTTCAGTGATCCCATGTGCTAGACTCTGCTTTCAAACACTTGGTGTCATCCAACTAATCTCATACTCTGCTTGCTTCATCTCATTTTGCCTTGCTATTACTACATGCCCTAAATTGTCAGCTAGCAAATTGTTTCAAAAGATTGTCCTTTCTGCAGCCCTTATGGTTTCCAAGCCTGCTATTACACAAATAATAATATGCAGCTTTATAGTCTCATTTTACTGTTCAATTTTCAAAATTATTCCAATAAACGAAAAGCTACTGAATTATTTTGGAGGCAATTTACATTGCCATATAATTCTGTAGCAAGTCTGCTGCATAAATTAGGAAGCCATGCCACATAATTTAAGTCTAATGCATTCTATAGTACCAAGAATCTTAATATCACTTGGTTAATTTCACTAGTGGGGAATATTTCACCCTCCACCTATTAATTAATGTACATAGGATCCTCACAAATGATAGGTCAGCATGTTGGAATTTAGTTTCTGCTAATGACCTACAAATCTGGTTTCTAAGTGTGCACTGTTATAGATACCATCTAAATCAATGCTGTTACATAGAAAACAGTTTTGAATAAATAACGTATCTCTCATTCTCTTTTCTTTTTATAGGCTGGGAGACAGGTATTCTGTCAATGACTCTTGGCTCTTATTAAAGTGAAATGGAAGTGAAAATTTAATACAGAATTTTTGAGGTTCTGTCCTACAGTGTCCTTTGTGAAGTTATGGTTACTGAATTATGTCAATACTGAACATTTTTGTAGATAAAAGTTCACATGATCTGCCTGTTACACATATCTTTACCCTATAATACATCATAGGATTCATGCCTACTGTAAGTTACAGCCTATTGAATAGACAAGAAAAAATCACACATCTCTTTTCTCTTTTCCCTGTTATGTGCAGCTCTGGTTCTTACAATACCCTGCTTGTGTATCTTAGTATTTGTAAAAGGTGTTTTCAAAATTTCAACCATCCACTAATTTATACAAAAAGTATATATGATATAAGGATATATATAACAGCTGTTAAAACAGGAAGGTAAAAGAACAGTAGTTTCAAGAAGAAACTTATTGTAAAACTGAGAATTAGTTTAACAATAAGTAAAACACACTACAGTAGTTTTTAGGTTAACAAAATAAAAATCCTTGTGCCCTAGAATAATAGTTCCTTCAAATTAATTTTTAATTAAATACAAATGAAAATAAATAAATATGTAAAAGATGAAGAATCATAGAATTCTAGAATCCTAGAATGGTTTGGGCCAGAAGAATTCTTAAAGATTATCTATTTCCAACCCCCTTGCCAAGGGCATGGATACTTTGCACTAGACCAAGCTACTCAAAGTCTTCTCCAGCCTGGCCTTGAAAACTGACAGGAATGGGGCATCCACAATTTCTCTTGGCATCCTGTTCCAGTGCCTTACCACTCTCTGAGTAAATAATTTCTTCCTAACATCTAATCAAAATCTACCCTCTTTTAATTTAAAGATGTTACTCTTTGTCTTTTCAATACATTCCCTGATAAATAGTCCCTCCTCAGCTTTAGGTACAGGAAGAGCACTATAAGGTCTCCCCTCCTCTTCTGCACCTCCTCTTCTTTAGGCTGAACAACCCCAACTCTCAGTCTGTCTTCACAGGAGAGGTGTTCCAGCCCCTTAATTATTCTTGTGGCCCTGCTCTGTGCTCATTCTAAGAAGTCCATGTGTCTCATGTTGAGGCTCCAAAGCTGAACTCAGTGCTTCAGGTAGGTTTCATGTGAGTGGATGTAACCAAGAAATAAGGGGAATAAGAATATGAAGAGAGACTGGGCTAGTATTATTGGAAGATGGAAAAATGGAAGCTATCCACTTCTGGGGACATGGGAATAATACCAGAATATTTCCCAAATCTTCTAGAAATTAAAAGACTATGTGTAAAAGGAGTACCATAGTGGTTTGTTTGTTTTTTTTTTTTTTTTTTCTTCTCTGATGCAACATGTCTAGAATGTTGTCCAGAATGACAGCAAGCTTAGAGATATGGTGACTTACTTTCTTTCTTGGAAAAAGTTTATCAAAGTGAAAACATACTTATTCTTGTAAATGTTACTTTCTGATGGTCTCTGTTCCGCTGGCTCCAAGTTCTAGTCTCCAGCCACAAAACCATCTAACTACAAGTTCTGCACCTGATCCTTGCCCAAGCACACCATCGGTCCCATTTTTCTCCCCATGCTCCTCAGAGCTGGTGAGAAAAATCTGATCTTTCAGGTCAGTATGTCATTGTCTCTCCCTCCAAGGTTTCTCTCCTACTTTACTAGTACCAGAAAGGGAAGAAAACTATTTAGCTTGCAAAAGAGAAAAACCGTCTTCATTAGGACATTATGTATATTCTTTTACCTAGCACCGAACACCTTTAACAGAAAACACCTATCTGGGGGATTCAAAAACCAGGGTTTAAGAAGTATTTATTTAATACCCATGAAGTTCCAGGTATTCAAGGCATATAATTTAACCCAATATAAAACCAACCAGCTGGGTTGGTTTCCACAAGGACAGCAGCAAAAAGCAAGAGCTCCTGACAAAAATTTATTTCTTCCCTCTGTGGACTAGAGAATAATTACGTTTTAACAAAAAATGAAGAAAAGAATAGCTTTATTATTAAATATTGATTTAATTGAATATTTAATTTATTTATAAATTATAAATTTATTTAATTTATTGATTATTAAATATTTTTAATAATCAAACATCCATATATTTTTTTTAGCTTTGCTATTGCTTTTCTTGGACTGAAATTTAATCAAAACAAACATACATATATATATATATTTTCTTTCTGTACAAATGTTGCAACAAAAAAGACCTTATAACAAAAAAAATCACAAACAAACAAAAAACCTTCAGTGAAATTCTGTTACACATAATGTTACCAGACTCTTGTGTAGAAATAATGAATAAATAAAACTCATTTTTTTGAGAAATTATAGTTCTATTGAATTGCAAGATATTTGCACTGAAATACTTAAAGGTGTTTCTTCATAAGAATCATTTAACCCCTTTTTTTATTAATAATACGGTGCAATGGTAAAATCTTTCACACACAGTCTTGAATGAAAAACTATGGAATACAAAAACTATAATAAATTCAGACTAGACTTTACACTATTTTAAGGCCTGCTATAAAATAATCTAGTTTTTCAGTCCTTAGGATATTATCTGCCTTTAACTCACTTCATTCATTTTGTCTATGACCAGTTTCAGAGTTGATTTGCAAACTTCAAAATGTAATTTATTTTACCATGGCAAACTTTTATTAAAGGAAGTGTTTCCTATGCATGTCATTCTGTCAGACAGTGAGCATAGGCTGTTACAGTGCAAACTATGTTAGTGTTCTCTGAGTAGCTGCATTCATGAAGTAATCAGGCCTCTCTCAAAGAGAAAAATCATTTGTACTTTCTCCATTCCGAACTTTGCTCTGATCTGAGCCTCACAATCTGTTTCTGACAAATTATCTGTTCTCTATCGATCACTTAGGACTGAAGAAGTCAGAAGTGAACCTCTCTTGGGTTGCTTATTTCTTTTGTTACTGCTTGTTTGTTTGTTTTGTCAGCATTAAATGTCAATAATACAGTTTAACAAGTTGTTTGTTATTGACAGAACGACACAAATATTTCATGTATTGTAATTATGTAGCCTAGGTCCCCAAATTCAAAGAAAGCTGTCTTGAATACTCATTTCTCACAACTCACAACTGCAGCAACCATGCTGCAAAAAACAAGAAGTATTGAGACAGGCACATAAGAGATTGCATGTCTTCATTACTATCTGTGATTTTATTAATGTGTTATTCCATTTTCATAGGCATTAAAGAAAGTCACAGGAAGGTGAGGCTCTTCTTTAGAAGAGGTAGAAGAGGCTCTTCTTTAAGACAGACATTGCATTTTTAAAAATCTCCGATGATCATAGCTGTTGGAAAAAGTGAAAATACCATTTTTAATGCCATTTCTTCCTTCTCACTTCAGAAGTAACACTGATATTAAAGAATGAATGTAATACTTTAATCGTATCTTCCTGTCAAATGAGTTTTATATGGTGAAAATCTCTAAACATTCATAAATTATTTAAAATTTTTCATTGACCTACTTTACCAAAGCCCATGTTAATGGGAAAAGTGATATTTTCAGATGAAGCCTAGTTACAATGAAAACCCAAGGTAATTTTTTCAGTCATTCACATAATCCCAAAAGGTGAGATTTTATGTGATGATCAGACCTCTCCGATATATTTGCCTAATTTAGTTTTATAATGCTGCTATTCTTGTAAGCATTTTGTCCTATAAAAGCAAAATCACAGCAAATAGGACCAGCCAACAGAGACAAAGGGTACTCAAGAGACACAAGCAGATTAGTAGTCCGAGTCATTTCAAGAGTAAAAGAAAATGAAGTCCAAGAAAATACTATTGTTTATAAATTTAGGTTATGGATCTGAGTGACAGAAATTGAAGCCAAGTTTTGATTCCCATCAGGTTTCAAGTGTGCTCAGACTGAAAGTCCTGAGCAGAATTTATTGATGGAAAATGAACACAAAGATCACAGAGCAAAAAATGGTAAACATTCAGCTAAAACAAGATGCAACAGCACAGACGGATGAAGGATACAGTAGCACAGCACAGATGGACCAAGTTCTTTTCAACTTCAGGTTAAGCCTTACTTGGATTATTGTTTGTTTTAATTAGACTAATCTAGAAATAATCCTTAAAGGATTTATTTGACTTAAATAGGTAAAGTTACAAATTAAAGCTGTATGAAAATTTCTTCATAGATAGTATATGTATTTAGGACTTGTGTTTTGGAGAAACTCAGTGTAAATACACCCTTAAAAAAGGTGAGGGGGGGCAGGAAGGGAGTTCGTATGAAGATATAAAAAATGTACTTTTGTAAATTTATAAATGAATTCCTTTGTCTGAAAAGCAAGAATATTTCAGCCTCTTATGGCTGAGAGTCTGGTGCCATCACAGGAATTTGTTTTTTTTGACCATGGGGTTGTTTACTCAGCACCTGGCCTGATGGCTACAGACAGATCCCACCTGTCTCCAAGGCGGAAAATGGATCCTAGCCCAGGAGCTGACAGGGCTCATTCAGAAGTCTTTAAACTACATACAAAGTGGAATGGAGATGAAATGAGGCTTGATAGAGATGAGCAATGCCAGGGTTGGGGGAGAGGGCAATGGCTCAAATCAAGTGCATCTACACAGCATGGGCAAGACACAGGAGGAGCTGGAAGCCATTGTGCAGCAGGCAAACTATGACCTAGTTGCCATCACTGAAACACGGTGGGATCATGCTTATGACTGGAGTGCTTGCAATGGATAGCTATGAGCTCTTCAGAATGGACAGGCAGCAAAGGAGGGGCAGTGGTGTGGAGCTCTATATTAGAGAGTGTTTTGATTTTGTAGAGCTCAGAGCTGGGAATGATAAGATGGAGTCCCTAGGGATAAGAGTCAGATAGATATTCAACAAGGTGGACATGCTGGTGGAGAGATCGCCATACTAGAATGAAGAGACAGATGAGGTATTTTACAAGCAGTTGGCAGAAGTCGCGTAGTCACCAGTACTTGTTCTGATGGGGAGCTTCAACTTCCTGGACATATGCTGGCAATACAAAACAGCCCTGAGGAAGCAGTCTAGAAAGTTCCTGGAGTGTGTGGAAAATAGCTTCCTGACTCAGCTGGTTAGTGAACCTACTTGGGGGGGTTGCCCCACTAGACCTGCTGTTCATAAACAGAGAAGGACTGTTGGGAGATGTGGTGATAGGGAGCTGCCACGAATGGCAGAGTGAACACAAAATGGTAGAGTTCTCTATTCTTGGTGAAGACAGAAGACGGGGAACAGTAAAACTGCAACCTTAGACTTCCAGAGGGAAGACTTTGAACTGTTCAGGATGCTGTTAGGGAGGGTCCTTGGCAGTTGGTCCTAAAGGACAGAGGGGTCCAGGAAGGCTGGAAGATCTTCAGGAAAGATGTCTTAAAAGCACAGTAGCAGGCTGTCCCAGTGTGCCATGAGATGAGCCAGCAGGGAAGAAGACCGGCGTGGCTGAACAGGGAAATTTTGCCGAGTCTCCAGGAGAAAGATAGATATGTCCAGTTGAAGAAGGAACAGGCAACCTGGGGACAGTACAAAGAAATTGCCAGCATATGCAGAGTATATACATGTATGCCATTTTATCCCAGAAGTCAGGAGGTCCTCATGATGGCATATTCCCTTGTGATGATATCTTCCCTGATGATGGTATCTTCCCTAATATCCATCCCCTTTCTCTTAGGCCAGTTTATACTATTTTCTATCTTTTACGGGGAGCTTGAGTGACTCTAGTCAAGCATATCTTAGTTATGATTGGTGAAAAGTTTTCCCTTCTCCATTTATATGTATAGGCTCTGAGAAATTCAGAGCGCTTGTTCAGTGAGGAGTGGTCACTCCTTGGAGGTGGGTAGCTTTTGGGATGGAGGTGTGTTTTACTATTATAATGATATTATAATGAGCAAAAGTACACTAGAGTACAGCATTTTGTCAAAAACATGACAGGTCTTTGGCTCAGGGTAAAAAAACTGCAGTTTATTGGTCTCAGTGTGCACAAGAACGATTGAATCCTCACCTGGTCACAGAGCCTAGCCACGGTGTCTCCACTCCATGTTATGCTCTGTAAAGCAGCCTCTTGGATGTTGTACATTTCCTTTAAAATGTAAATATTAGTTTTATTTTCCTTATTACTTTATATTTCCTTATTACTTTAAGCAATTACACCACAGGGTAATGACTACTAGAATTACTTCTGAGGATAAGGAAAAGGCTGAGGTTCTTAATTTCTTCTTTACATCTGGCTTTACTGGTCCAACCACTTATCCTCAGGATACTCAGTCTCCCATCCTAGAAGTCTGGGACGGGGAGCAGAAGAAACACCCCACATTTCAGGTGGAAACAGTTGGAGACCTGCTGCTCCACCTGGGCTGCCAAAAGTCCATGGAGCCAGGTGGGATCTACCCAAGGGTATTGAGGGAGCTGGTGGAAGTGATTGCTGAGCCACTTTCCATCATCTACCAGCAGTCATAGTCATCTAGAAAGGTCCTGGATAACTGGACACTTTCTAATGTGATGCTTATCTATAAGGAGGGTCAAAAGGAGGACCTGGGCCTGTCACTGTGACCTTGGTGCCAGGAAAGGTGATGGAACAGGTTGTCTTGAATTCAGTCACACAGCATGTGCAGGATGACCTGGGAATCTAGCCCAGTCAGCATGGGTTCACGAAAGACAAGTCCTACCTGACCAACCTATCTTCTTCTATGACCAGGTGACACAGCTGGTGGATGAGGGAAAGGATGATGAATTAATCTGCTTAGACTTCAGCAATGCCTTTGACACAGTCTCCCACAGTATTCTCCTGGAGAACCTGGCAGCCCGTGGCTTGGACAGGTACACTCATTGGTGGGTTAAAAAATGGCTGGATGGCCAGGCCCAGAGGGTGGTGGTAAACAGAGTGAAATCCAGCTGTCAGCTTGTCACTAATGTCAGCTTGTCACAATGCCAGGGATTGGTGTTGGGGCTCATCCTCTGTAATATCTTCATTGATGACTTGGATGAGGGAATTAAGGGCATCCTCATGAAGTCTGCAGACGACACCAAACTGGGGGGAACTGTTTATCTGTCAGAGGGTAGGAGAACCCTACAGAAGGACCTAGGCATGTTTTATCAATAATGGACAGAATCCAATGGAGTGAGTGGCTAAGTGCTCACATGGCTAAGTGCTGAATCTTGCTTGCATTTTAGTCACAACAACCCCATGCAAGGCTATAGGCTTGAGGAAGAGTATCTGGAAATCTGTGCAGAAGAAAAGGCTCTTCAAGTGTTGGTCAGTGCTCACCTAACCAACAGCCAGCAGTGTGTCCAGACAGCAAAGTAAACAATGTCATACTGACTTGTATCAGGAATAATGCAGCCAGCAGGACCAGGGATGTTATTGTCCCTCTGTACTCAGCTCTGGTGAGTCTGTACCTTGAGTACTGTGTTCAGTTTTGTACCCCTCAATGAAAGAAGGACATTAAGGCTCTGGAACATGTCCAGAGAAGAGCTACAAAGCTGGTGAAGAGTCTGGAACACAAGTCTTATGAAAGGAGGCTGAGGGAACTGGGGTTGTTTAGATTGGAGAAGAGAAGGCTAAGGGAAGAAGACCTTATTGCTCTCTACAACTACCTGAAAGGAAGCTGTGGGGAGCTAAGGGTCAGTTTCTTGTAGCTGATAATTAACTATAGGACTAGAGGGAATGGTGTTGTGCCGGAAGAGGTTTTGGTTGAAAATTAGGAGAAAATTCTTCTCCGAAAGAGTGGTTAGACATGGAGCTGGAGGAGTAACTGTCCCCAGGGATGTTTAAGGAAAGGTTGGACATGGTGTTTAGAGACATGGTTTAGTGGGTGATATTGATGGCAGGGAATTTTTTGGACCAGATGTTCTTGTCTCAGCGATTCTATGATTCAGGATCATCAAAAATTTCCTTCATTTGACCTATCACTCTTACTAAGAATGACAAACTTTTAAGAGAACTATATATGTGTATGGAATATATATATATATGGAATATTTCTCTTAAAAGTTTGTCATATACATATATATATGTGTGTATATATATATATATCATGTGTTGTTCTAAAACATTTTCTTGGAAGCAAGAAACCCCCTCAAACCCACTCCCAGAGATTTCTCATTAAATAATCACATTCCTTAACATAAAAACTGAATGTTCAATTCTAAAGATATTGCAATGAAACATTTTTACTTTTAAAGGAAATATATATATGCACACACACATACATATCTTTATTTATTTATTTGTTTATTTATTTTGCTGAGTCTATTCATGCATTGGTATGAATTTAAATAATACATAATACTATGCTGAAGTTGTACAAGCTCATGTACATCATTTTTATGTCCTTACACTCTCCAACAAATCTACTTGATAAGGAATAACAATATAAAGAGATTATTCAAAACTTAGTTGATGGGAGTGATGAAGGAAAAAAAAAAAAAATCTTTCCGAATGGCAAAAAATAATACCAATGAATAGCCAAAGGTAGAAAGAAATTTAAGTTATTATTTGGCAGTCATGAACAGCAGGAGAAAGATCCCTAGATGAATATACTACAGAAATGTAAATTACATTCCAATTACAACACTCTTAAAAGTGTGATAGAAGATTTAACTACAATGTCATTGAAATACAAAAGTTGTTGAAAAAGAGAGTCATGAATCTGCTCTTAAAAAAAATGAATTAAGATAAAAGAGCTGTAATAGTCTCTTCTTTAGAGAGATTAATAAAATTGATGAGAAAACTTGAAGCTCTCACTTTCTTTTTTTGAAGAAAGAAAGTGAATTTTAATTCTTCCTACTTTTTGACCAGTCCTAATATTGGAATTATTTGTACTGCCTATGTAATAGCTTTTCTACAGTTGACTTGATAATACATTAAATCAGACAAAACAATACAGATTCTTACCATGTTTACATGGGTAGAAGTCTCAGTTGCTCTCTCACTTTGAACTGTGCTCTCTTTAACATCAGACAAAATTAAGAAAATGGTAGGTTTCATCTGGATTTGTATGAGTATAACAAAGTACATATTGCTTGACATAAATCAACTCATTTATTTTTCAGGGCTTCTTACTTGCAACAATCTCATCCATTCTGTTCTTTAAGAGTATTTGAAAAATGTGTTGTGTTCTATAATGTGGTGAGCCAGACAACAACTGATTAGAGATCTAATTTCTTACACAGATGATTTATAATAAGTCAGATTTGAAAGCAGTTCATTTCTAGTGGTGACAAGATAATGCATTACCACTGTCTAACCTTAGCCCACACAAGAATGTAATTATTATTTTTTTTTAAATCTGTATCTCCAAATTCATACTAATTATCAGGCCAAAAATTTATGTTCCTTTATATAAAAATATTTTAGATATGTATAAAGGTGTAGTTTATAGCACTAGAAGGACTGAACCAATTAGAAACCAGACACAGGGTTAATTGGAGGATAAGCCTCCCTTTGTCTCCCCTTTTTTTTTTTTCCCTATTGTTTTATAAGATAATATAGTAACAAGTACACTTACTTATGCACCACATTAATACTCTGAATTATTATAGGGCTAAGATACTGTATATAAAGAATTGTGTCAAATTAAAAATGCTGATAATAAGAGATAAAAAAAAAAAAAAAAAAGTAAAATGAGGATAATTTCATATTATGGTGTCTCGTTCTTCCCCAGATAAGTGAAAAATAAGGAAGGTGAATCAGGATGTACAGAACAAAGACAGATCCAACTGTATTGATATACAATAGGGTTGTAAGAGAGGGACAAATAGAGATAGAAAGGGTCACAAGTCTCCCATCCTTGTTCTAAGATACATAACAGAGCAAGAAAGACCATACTTTAGTTTCTTACTAACTTTTCTTATGGAAGGAACCTTAAAGATCATCTAACTCCAACACCCCTGCCATAGGCAAGGATGTCACCAAATAGATTACGTTCACCAAGGTTCCATCCAGGGCACCTCCAGGGATGGGGTATCCCAACATCCGTTGGCAATATGTTCCAGTGCCTCTCTACACTTACAGTGAAGAATTTCCTCCTAACATCTAGTCCTCTAGACCTATCCTCTTTTATTTTAAGACCATTCCCCCTTGTCCTATCATAAACAAAGTCAAAGGCTGTCTTATCTTTTAAAATATGAGAAGCTAACTTTTTCTGTGAAGATAGGACAGTCAAAAGAAATCTGGGACACGATCCATACTTTGAAGATGATGTATTTCACACTGAAATAAATTAATAAAATAGCTATAATGTCTTACTTCTCCCAAGGTCATAATATACATAACTGAATCCTTTGCTCTGGATTGGGAAAATTAATTTTCATTGCAGAGGTTAATAATCTATGGGTAGTAGAGTAATTCAAAATCAGTGGTAACAGAATGCATTGTTACATGTTTTTCTGTTGCTACAAGACCAACAATGGTTAAAAAAAAAAAAAAAAAAAAAAAAAAAATCCTTTGGAAATGAGGAAACCTAGAATAATATTGGAAAAAAATAACCAAAAATTTTAATCAGATGTTGAATGGGACAAGAACCTCAAAGTGTAACATTACTTCATATTTGAGTTAAAAGTATGAATTTGTCTACATATAGGTAGCAATTTTAAGCATAATACATCTCCAGATCTCTCAGCCTGTCTTTGTAGGAGAGGTGTTGCAGTCCTATGATCATCTTTGTAGTCCTTCTCTGGACTTTTTCTAACAGGTCCAAATCTTTCTTGTGCTGGGGGCCCCAAACCTGGATGTAGTACTCCAGGTGGGGCCTCACAAGGGCATAGTAGAAGGAGACAATCACCTCCCTCAACCTGCTGGTCATACCTCTTTTGATACAGCCCAAGACACAGCTGGCTTTCTGGGCTGCAAGCACACATTGCGGGCTCATGTCAAGCCTTTAGTCCACCAGAACCCCTAAGTCTTTCTCCACAGGGCTGATCTCAGTGAGTTCTTCCCTCAGTCTCTACTCCTGCCTGGGATTCCCCTGACCCTGGCACAGCACCTTGCA
Source organism: Netta rufina (assembly GCF_964035555.1). Lineage (NCBI taxonomy): Eukaryota > Metazoa > Chordata > Aves > Anseriformes > Anatidae > Netta > Netta rufina. The sequence continues at coordinate 42,812,149 of NC_140126.1, forward strand.
CTAGGACTTGTTGAACCTCATGTGGTTCACATAGGGCCACCTCTCCAGCCTGTCCAGGCCCCTTTGAATGTCACCTCTTCCTTCTTTGGTATCAACTGCACCACTCAACTTGGTGTCATCTACAAACTTGCCTAGGGTGCACCCATTTCCAAAATCTATGTCATTGATGAAGATATTGAAAAGCACTGGTCCCAAGACAGACCCCTGAGGGTCTGTCTCCACCTGGACATAGAACCATTGACCACTTATTCTCTGGGTGTGTCCATCAATTCCTTATCCACCCTTCAAAGCTTTCCAATTTAGAGATTAGGATTGTAATAAATGGCTAAATCCCAAATAGGGTTACAATCAAAGTTTACAATTTATTAAAGGAATAGAGGTAAGCAAACAGAGCTGGGTGCGCCAGGAGTCTCTGCTCCACCAAGACACACACAAGTTACACCAAGCAGCTGATTTTTATGCTCCTAGGCTAATACATATTCATTACTACTTCTAGAAAAAACAGGGTTATTATAATTAGCTTTCAGAATCCAAACCTCCTGCTGGAGCATGCATATCAGTCTCCGGTGGTCCCTCTGGGGGTCTCTCATGCTGAAGGCTCATAGTCTTCCTCCCTCATGTCCTTCTCCTTTGTCTAACTTGGCTGTATGTCAGAGACTTGTGCAGCATCCCCTGCAAGCTTTGTCTTTTAGTCGCCCTTCAGCTTTCCCCTTCTCCTTAATCTCCTGGCGAGATATCAGAGACTTGCATAGTGTCCCATGCAATAGTCATAATAGTTAGCAGTTATTCTGAAACCCCCCAGACTTCAAGGAAAAGCCTACAAATAAATTTCCCTTCAAGCTCTATATTGACATGAATTGCTAAAACATTCCTGTGAAAGATACAAGAATTATATACATTAACCACTCTGTTTTTCTTAGACTTGTGCTTATACAAGGGTATGTAAGACAGAAGGTCACATTCATCATACCATGAGGTCCTAGCATTGTTCCATATTGACACAAATCAGATGAACACATTTCACAATGCCCCATCTCCTTTTTCATGGTACTGATTCATGTTTTCCTTTCCAATTGAGTCAATACTTGCCAAATTGATACTAATTTTGGATCTTTGTTTGTTTTTATTATCATCAGGGAATGGGTTTTCTCTTTCCCTGGTTCTGGGTCAACAGGTCCTGCAGATATTTGCATTCCTTGTATAACCGAGTGTATTAGTCTGGTAAAACAAGGTATTAAACATGGAATTATTAACAATGCTCCACATATCCCCAATACAACCATCCTTATTTTAGCAAACCAATCACCACCCATAAAGCTCCCTCCTACCATCCTCTTAGATCGATTCCATTCCAAGTTTGAACTTGGACATGTGCAATTTTCTTCATTTCTTTTACAAGTTCATTTACAGCTTTTGTTTATGTTGTGGTTTAACTCAGCTGTCAGCTAAACACCACACAGCCGTTTGCTCACCTCCCCCCCTCCCTCTCTGGGATGGGTGAAAGAAATGGGAATGTGAAGCCTGTGAGTTGAGATAAAGACAGGAAAATAACAATAACAATAATAATAATGACAATAATGATGATAATAGTACTACTAGTAATAACGTGTACGAAACAAGTGATGCACAATGCAATTGCTCACCACCCGCTGTCCGATGCCCAGCCGAACCCCAAGCAGTCCGGCCCTCCTCCCAGCTCTTGCTTCACCCACAGCCTGCCCGTTGGCAGGACGGAGTGAGAAGCTGAAACGACCTTGGTTTGGTGTAAGCACTGCTCTGCAACAATTAAAACATCAGCATGTTATCAGCACTCTTCTTATCCTAAGCCAAAACATAGCATTCTACCAGCTACTAGGAAGAAACACCCTCATCATCAATCTCTAAACAGCAATTACTAAGGTTAAATTTTCCACAGACTTCTTCTTGTGCTAGTAAATAATCCAAAGCTAAGCGATTTTGATACAAAGCAGTTCTCATCTTGGTATTTTTCTTTGCAATTAATCCAAGTGCATCTCTGCTTTTATTTACAATTTTTTCTATTACAGCTTGTAATCTAATTATTCTATTAAGCATATATATATTGGGGTCCTATAGCCCCAGGATCTGTCTTCTGCTCACGTAGCTGGATCACAATAGGCAAACGCCTTCAGTCAAGGGGTTGGGCCTGCTTTCAGGGTTGATTTGGGCTTGTATTACCTTTCAGCTTGTCAGGGTGATCCAGCTCCTGGAAAACAAATCACAATTTTATATAGGTTTAAAAAAAGGTTCTTATGTTGTTTTCTTGGGACAACCTGACCTTAGTGCAGGAGAAGTCTGGTCGAGGCCCTCTCACCCAGCAGTCAGTACCCATAGGGGTTGCCTCCCTCGGTAGGCTATACACACTGCAGTGGAGGGTCCTGCCCCAGTCTTGCCTTCTCCCTTTCCTCCCTTCAGGCTTGTCCCCTTTATTTGGTGTCCTTAATTCATGAAGAACCTTGTTACCAGAATATTAATTCTTCTTTAGCTTTAGTTTCAGTTCCCCAGGAGCAGACTCAATCCTCCAAGTTTCAGTAGTTACTGGTCCTTTTATTCTGGATGCGTGGGTCCAACCTCTTTCTGCTGTTCTCACAGCTGTTTCAGTAGTAAGTAAAACAAAGTACAGTCTCTCCCATCGGGGGTTGAATGATTCTTCCCTCCAGGTTTTTATTCAGACCTTGTCTCCTGGTTGTATCTTATGAATAGCAAATCCTAAAAGTGGCGTTTGAGCTATCATTCTAATTTCTCTAAGCTCTTATAATCTCCTTCCAATAATAATTATATATTTCTGGATCCTCAACTACATTGTTCCCTAGAGGCATCTGTTGAGAATAAGGCATACCATATAACATTTCATATGGCGATAATCCAGTCTCACTGTGTGATTTAGTTCTTATGTTTAAAAGTGTCAATGGTAAGCATTTCTTCCAGGGCATTTGTGTCTCGACCATTAATTTAGCCAATTGTTGTTTTATTGTTAGATTCAATCTTTCTACTTTCATTGAGCTTTGTGGGTGCCACAGAGTATGGTATTCCCACTGAATACCTAATGATTGACATAATTTTATTATTTTAGATGTAAAGTGCATGCCCTGATCAGTATCAATATCTGGATTATCGCATATTTAGGCATCAGATGTTTTAATAGAATTTTTACCACCATTTGTGCTGTAGCTCATGCTACGGGATAAAAAAAAAAAAAAAACAGTGCAACCAAATTGTTTAAGTAAATGATCACTTAATGCCTTTGTACCCCAATGTATTTGTGCATGCAAACGTCCCAATAGTTGCCTCGCATAAGCTTTTGGCAATATCTCTCGCCTGTCCAGCAGTGTCCATTTTCCTTGTTCTAACTTAGCCCCTATTTTCTCCAGTTTCACTTGTTTGTTTTGTTTTGTTTTCCACTGCATTTCAAAGTTGGTTCAAAAATTCCATAGGGGTTTCTTTTGGAACTGACTGGAACAGATTCTCGATTCCCAGTTTAACAAGATTTTGGTATTTATTGTTCATTATTTACGGGGTGACTATGGTCTCAGTGTGGGGTCGGTCAGGGGAATGCAATCGTCAACAGTTACCTGAGCAGTCCCATTGGCAATCTGAGCTCACTCATAAACTCAGGTTGTTTTAAGAGTTAACTGCTTTTCTGTTTCCATGACAACTCTCTCAGACCCATCATGGTCCCTCTGCCCCAGAGGGCTCACACCAGTGATTTTGACATCACAGCCTCCTGTTGAGGAAGAACTATTAACATTCCTACATGTTAACATTAGCATTCCTTCCCTGCTCATTCAACTTCAAACAACTCTGTTAACTACATGCCACACCTTTAACACCTTCAACGACTCTTTTAACACTTCCTTTATCTTTCTCCAGCCTGTACTTTTCTCATGCTAATACCAAAGGCTCAGTCAGGGGCCAACTTAATTCCACTCCTTTTCCCTCTAAAATGCTGAAACAACATATCAGTATACTACATTTCGTCCTATTTTCCTTCTCTCCTCAAAATTATTAATTGCAAGATAGTGTTATAGTCGATTGATCCACAAAGTGGCCATTTAGCTTATATAGTGGCCACCCTTGATTGCAATGCTTGGTGAAAGTCCTCTTGCTTTCTGTGCCCCCAGTTCTAACAACATCCTTCAAATACTGTGGTATTGTGTCAGTTGTGTGGGACCGTGTCAAAGGCCTTGCAGAAGCCCAAGTAGATTATATCAGTCAGTCTTCCCTTGTCGAGTGATGCAGTCATACCATCATAGAAGGACACCAGATTGGTCAGGCATAACTTACCCTTGGTGAAACCATACTGGATCACCTTCTTGTCCTGCATGTGCTTTGACATTGAGTTAAATGTTAACTCATAACTCATAACTCATAAATGTTAACCATAGTTGTAAATAGTTGTAAATTAGTTGTAAATTAGTTGTAAATTCCATCAGGAGATTCCAGTCTTGCTTTTCACTTAGAGTGGGAGGGACCCTACTCCCCCATTCCCCACCTAGATGTTTGGGAACACAAGAGATGTGGAAAGCCTGATCAATAGTGAAGACTGAGGCAAAGAAGTTTTAAAGTGTCTCTGCCTAATCCCCATCTGTCGTTACCCATTCTCTGTCTTCATTGTCAGAGGCGCTATGCTTTTTTGTGGCCAATGTAGCTGTAGAACTCCTTCTTGTTATTCTTTGCAACCCTTCCTAAATTTAGTTCTGTCAGTGCCTTGGATTTCCAGATCTTGTCTCTGCACATCAGACAGAATTTCTGTACTCTTCTCAGGGCACATGGTCCTGTTTCTATCGTCTGTGTATTTCCATCTTTTGCCTAAATTTGACTGGCAGATCTTTATTCAACCATGCTCTTGCACTCCAAAGAAGATATCCTAAAAGAATTGCCAACTCTGATCTCTAAGGACAGTGTCCCATGGGATCTCACACACTAATTCTTTGAATACCTGGAATTCAGCTTTTCTGAATTTCAGGGTCCTGACTTTGGTCTTAGCCTGGCCCATATCCCTCGAGATCACAAACTCAACCGGGGCATGGTCACTGCAACCTAGGCTTCTCCCAATCTTTTTAATAAGCTCTTCTTCATTGGTGACCACCAGGTCCAGTAACACTTCTTCTGGTTTGTCTAATGTCTTGACAAGATAGTTGTCTTCAATGGCATCCAGGAGTCTCTTGGATTGCCTACTGCCTGCCACACAGCTTTCCCAGTAAACCTCTGTGTGGTTGAAATCCCTCAGGAGGATGACAGCCTCTGAATACGATGCTTCTTGTAGTTGAAGCATGAAGGCCTCATCAGTTGACTCCTCTTGATCTACAGGCCACCCACCTGTAGTAGACTCTGACTACAAGATGTCCTTTGTTGGTCCGGTCATTATTTTTTTTCCCACAGGCTCTCAAGCAGTTCATGGCTATTTCTTAGAGGCAACTCTTCTCAATCTAACCTTTTCTTAACAGAGAGGGCAACACTCCCTTCCCTGCCTGTCTCTCCTGTAAAGCTTGTAGCACTCAATTCCTATGTTCCATCTGTGTAATTCACCCCACTGCTTTTCCATGACAGCAAATAGATCATAGTTTTCTAATTGCACCATGGTTTCCAACTCCTTCTTCTGTGTTACTTGCCTTGGTATACAGGCACTTCAGACGGGCTATGGGCTGCATCGCCTTTTTAGAGGAGTCCTTCCTAATTCCTATGGGATGATTCACAGGTGTTTCCCTGCTCTTTTTTAAAGTATTGGAATTCAGGAATTCATTCTTTTGATTCACTTACATGTACATCTCCTTCCCCCACCAAATGTAGCTTAAAGCCCTGCTAATGAATCTGGCCAGCTTGCTGCCCGAAACACTCTTGCTCCACTTGGTCAGGTGTGCCCCATCCCATGTCAGCATGCCCATACTCTCAAAAGCATGCCTGAGATCACAGAACCTCAAACCTTGATCAAGGCATCAGCTATGCACTGAATCACTCACCTAATCCATACGCTGCCTTTTTCTCAGGTGCCAGTCTCTGACTGGGAGAATTGAGAACACTACTTGTACTCCTGATCCCTTCTGCATCTTTCCAAGGGCCATAAAGTCCCTTTTGATATTTCCAAGTCTCCGTGTCACAGCCTCAGTTGTCCCCACATGAAAGAGCAGGAAGTCCTCCAGTTTGATCAAGCTTGGTAGCATCTTTGTGATGACACAAACACAGGCCCCAGGTAGGCAGCAAATATCTCTCAAGATATGGTCTGGGAGGCAAAAGGGCACATTAGTGAGGAATCTCCAATTACCAACACACTCTGTGCTTTTTCTGTGGAACTGCTTCTTAAACAATTGTTATGCTGGTCTACATTTTTGTGGGTCTTGACCCACATTGTTGTTGACACACTTTCCTTCTTCCAGCCCCAGAGCTTCATATCTGTTGTGTAGGGGCACTTCAGGGGTAAGAGGGAGATTTTTCACTCTGCTCAGAGCAGACAAGAGGGTCCAGCCTCCTTTGTCTTGTGTGTCTATCAATTCTGCTGGTTTGAGGTTGGAAGCCATTTTACTAAACTTTTGTGAGAATGTAAGTCAAGGCTGCTGCTCAGCTTGCACCAGCACATGATATGATACAATGTGTCAAACTTCCACTCACACTTCTAGATGCATCTTAACCAGCTGAGCTCCTCTTGCAACAAGACAACTTGCTCAGAGATTGCATCTATCCGGTCACACTTGCACCCACAACACATAGCTCTGCCTTCAGGCCCTAAGGGGACTTCCAGAAATTGAAATTCCCCGCTGAGGGTCTGGACAGCTCTTTCAGTCCCCAGGAGGTCTGTCTGGGAGGTCTGTCTGGGTAAAGGCTTACACCAGGAGGGGTCATGGTGAGAGAAGGAGGTAGAAGAATCTTATCAAGTAGAGATAGAGTGCTGAAAGCATTAAACTAGGATGCTACTTAGTGTCTTTGCTAACTATTGTGCATTGTGCAAATTAGCTAAAGCAAGAAGTCTTGGGCCCCTTACCAAGGTCAGTCTCTTAATAAGAGTGTGAGCCTATCTTAAGAAACTGGCAGAAACTGGTACCGCGGATTGACAAGAGCCAAGGAGCAACTGAGTCTGTGCAAAGACAAGAGGTCAACTAGCAGTGACGAGGAAGTCTTCAACCTTCATTCCCACAACCCCCGACGCCCACCACCAGGAGACACTGCGCAAGTGCAGATGGGAGGAATTTATGGAAATGACTCCTTGGAACTAATTTTAATATGAAGTGGGGACAGGTTATGAATATGTATAGGCAGATTGTGAAACTTTATGCATATGTAACTCTTTGTTGCATATAACCATGGTAAATTGCTGAGTTGGGCACACATGGTTTTGGTGGCACTACCCCACTGTGCTGCACAGCACTGAATAAAGATACCTACTTTACAATCTTACTGATCGTGGTGTCCGTCTTCCTCATGTCAATGGTCTCTCTGTCTGGGTTTTGGTCACAGCCTGGAAGGTGCAGCATGCGTACACTGTTTTTGCCTCACCAGGAGCTGCTTTGTGGTGCTCCTGGAATAGAGGGCATAGACTGGTCTACCTCCCGCCCTCCTCAGTTGCCCTGCCTGCATACACTGCTGTGCAAACTGCCATAGCATACCCTGACTGCTGCTCCATGTTGTGTTTGCCCACCCTGTTTGCTGCACTCCTGGCCGCTCATGCTCCCCAGGGCCTGCCTTTGTGAGCAGAAGAGTGGTGTTCCTGGCCCTGTCCTAGCGTCATGCACCACCCTCACAAGGGCTGCCAAGTCCACGATTCCCCACTCTGCTGCAGAATTTGTCTGCCCTGGAGCCAATCACCTCAGTGAGTGACTATAAAATGGTGCCTACACCCAATTAAAATGGCCCTCTGCCACCACTTCTGCCTCAGCCCGAGCCTAATCAGCCACCCTAATGAGGGCTGCCAGGTCCTGGTGGCTTTCTTGGCCTTGATGCAGGGAACCTCTGCATGCTACAAACCCCCTTCAGAACCCATCTGTTCCGGAAACAATCACCTCAACCATACCTCTTCAGCTGAGAACTTGTTTTATACCCAGTGCCTTACATTGTTATGAAATATATTTCATGATCAGTTGTACTTGTAACTGTATTATTCTTCTTATTTGGGCTCAACCTGACCATATTTGAGAAAGTGCTTGCTAATTAAATGCCTAACTCTAATTTCTATAATAAAATTCTTATTTCACCATGGAATGCAGCCAATTTTTTTCAATTTCTTGATGAAACCACTCCCTTCTCCTAAACATAGCTCTTGTTCCTGTCTCCTTCAGTATTACCTGTTCTATAACTTATTTGTAATGGAAGTTAGACAAGCATGAACAATTATCTGGAATTCTCCCAAGCCATAATATCTGAAGTATATCAGTATTACTTAGAATTACTAGATTTTTCTTTGTAAAGAAAATACTGAAAATGAAACAAAACCAGCTGTAGTATATAGTATTTTCACTGCAGGAAGATGAAAAATTGTAATAATGTAAATAATGGGACTTACAGCACTCTCCATAGCATTCAAGGGGGGTTGCAATTGTATACATGTAAATATATATGTATATATACATCTAAATGTAATATGGTTTGAATTAAACATAGAAACTGGAAGTGAAAAGATCAGTATTCGAGCATGACTATTTGGCATCAAAGTATTACACATTATTCTGTCTGAGGCACAAGGAGACTGAGACAGTGCATCCGTTGCATTCGTTGGGCTTGTTAGGGATGTGAAGATTGGAGGCAGCTTGGGATGCAATGACGATGAGATGGTGGAGTTCAAGATGGAACTTGGTGGAAGAAGTAAGGCTAAAATCAGGATTGCTACCCTGGACTTTCAGAGAGCCAACTTCGACCTCTTCCAGGACCTGCTTGGGAGTATCTCATGAGCTAGGTTGCTAGAAGGCAAGGGTGCATATGAGAGCTGGACTACATTTAAACAGCACTTCTTCCAAGCTCAGGATCGGTGCATCCCTAGGAGTAGGAAATCAGGGAAGGGGGGCAGGAGACCTGAGTGGGTGAGCAAGGAGCTCATGGATAAGATCAAAAGGAAGAGGAAGGTTTATGAAATGTGGAAAAGGGGCCTGTCCTCTTGGGAGGAGTATAGAAGTGTTGTCAGGACCTGCAGGGACGTGACAAGGAAGGTTAAAGCCCACGTAGAGATGAAGTTTGCAAAAGAGATAAAATATAATAAGAAGGTGTTTGTTTGTTTGTTTGTTTGTTTTTAAGTATGTAAACAGTAAAAGGAAGACTAGGGATAATGTGGATCCCTTGCTGAACAAGGGGGGTGTCCTGGTAATGGGAGATGTTAGGAAGGTGAGGATACTGAATGCTTTCTTTGCTTCAGTCTTTGCTTCAGGGACTCCCCCTCAGTACTCCTCGACCCTGGAAGGAGGAGAAAGGGGCTGGGAAATGGAAGTCTCCCCACTGGTTGATGAGAGAGTGGTTCATGAGTGTCTGAGTGGGCTCAATGCACACAAATCCATGTGTCCCAATAGGATGCATCCACGTGTGCTGAGGGAGTTGGCAGAGGTGATTGCTGAACCACCCTCTATCATCTTTGAAAGGTCCTGGAGAATGAGTGAGGTGCCTGAAGACTGGAGGATAGCCAGCGTCACTCCAGTCTTCAAAAAGGGCAAGGAGGATCTGGAAAACTACAAGCCAGTCAGTCTCACTTCTGTCCCTGGAAAGACATTGGAACAGTTTGTTCTGGATGCCATCTCCAAGCAATTGGAAGAGAAGAAGGCTATGAGGAGTAGTCAGCATGGATTCCCAAGGGGAAGTGCTGGATCCGGTCTTGTTCAACATCTTCATCGACGACCTTGATGAGGGAGTAGTGTCCACCCTCAGCAAGTACGCCAAAGAAACAAAGCTGGGATGAGTGGCTGACATGCCAGAAGGCTGTGCTGCCATTCAGTGAGATCTGGACAAGATGGAGAGAGGGGTAGGAAGAAACCAAATCAGGTTTAATAAGAGCAAGTGTAGAGTCCTGCACCTGGGAAGGAACAACTGCCTGTATCAGTACATTCTGGGAGATGACCTGCTGGAGAGGAGCTCTGCAGAGAAGGACCTGGGGGTCCTGGGGGATCACAGATTGACCATGAGCCAGCAGTGTGTACTCATGTCCAAGAGGGCCAATGGGATCCTGGTGTGCATTAAAACTTTCTGGAGCGTGGCCAGCAGGTCACGTGATCCTCCCGCTCCCCCTCTACTCTGCCCTGGTGAGGCCTCACCTGGAGTACTGTGTCCAGTTCTGGGCTCCCTAGTACAAAAGAGACAGGGATCTCGTGGAAAGAGTCCAGTGGAGGGTCACAAAGATGATACAGGGCCTGAAGCATCTTCCCTACGAAGAAAGGCTGAGAGACCTGGATCTGTTCAGCCTGGAGAAAAGAAGACTGAGAGGGGATCTCCTCAATGTGTATAAATACCTGAGGTGTGGGAGACAGAGGGATTTGGCCAACCTCTTTTCAGTGGTTTGTGGGGACAGGAAAAGGGGTAATGGTCACTAGATAGAGCACAGGAAGTTCTGCACCAACATGCAAAAGAATTTCTTCATGGTGAGGGAGACGGAGCGCTGGAACAGGATGCCTGGGGAGGTTGTGGAGTCTCCTTCTCTGGAGATATTCAAGGCCTGTCTGAAATAGCAGCCTGCTTAGCTTGGGCAGCCTGCTCTAAGGAACCTGCTCAGGCAGGGGACCTGAAGACCTTTCGAGGTCCCTTCCAACCCCTTCTATTCTGTTATTCTGTGATTCTGTGATCCTGAATAAACTATTTCTGTCCTCTCTAGACTGCTGACCTGCTCTGTATAAAGTTTGCCAAGTCTAATGCAAAGGCAAGCTTTATTAAACTCTTGTAATTAAGCTGAACCATAAGACTCAAATTCTTCAACCTCTCACTTGCTGTATGCAATATTTCTTTTCTAATACTTGTTCTCTCCCTGATACGATGTTAGTTTAAAACTGGAATGTTGTTCCTAACACCATTATCAGTTAGGAAGGAAACCTTTCCAAACCCAGCTAGTTCCCTACCTTACAGGGTACACAAGGCACTTCAAGAGCAATCAACTACATCTTTTTACGCTCATTACTCTCTAGTGGATGAAGCATTTGGCAGATAATCCTGGTGTCTCTTTTTACACCAGACAAAATTAAGATAAAATAAAATGAGATTTTTTCTACAAGTTAGGACATCCTAAGTCAATAATACTAGTTTTGAGTGATACATACTTGTAAGGAAAACAAACAAACAAACAAAAACAAACAGACAAAAAAAAAAAAAAAAAAAAAACCTGAAGAGTTCAGTGCAAGTACAATGGCTGTTATGTTGAACTGTAGGGAATTGAAATGCTCACTGTCAACTGCCAAGTGTTTAAAAAAGACATCCTATCTCCACAAGATATTAAAGTCATCATGATATACAATGTAGGATATACAACCAAGTGTCTTACCTGCCACTTAAGAAAGTAGCATGAACAAAAGGTTAAGTACCCAACTAAGTTAAGAATCATAGTGTGTTCTTTTATTTTATTTTCTCCTTTAAGATCTCTTTAATGTGCATTACTTGAACATGCTCCCACATCTTCTGGATGATATTCACTGACTTATTTCCAGTTAAACATAAAGAGGTGTGAAGCTGACTGCTGTCAGCTGCCCACTCAGCAACACATTTGGGATTCCACCAACATTTTTTTAAATCAATGTAATACAATTAATCCTGATTATCACCCCGACATTTACAATTATTTATGATTATGAAGATCACACATTGTGGAAAATAAACACAAGAGAAATACTACTTACAATCATTTTCTTGTTGCAAAGCACGGACGAAAGCACGACAGACACCAGCAGAGTCAGATCATGCTTCACCATTTTATTGCCCGAATAGCCCAACTTTTATAGTGAATTTTACAGGGGTGGACAGTGTTTCACACAAGATTATTGGTCAAAAGCACTCAGACAAACCGTTAAGAAAATAACACCACCTGCAAGAAAAGAACCCCCCTTTTAATTAGAAGTTAGGGAAACAACCCCCTTTGTGCTTAACGGCCACGTAGACCTAGTCCTTGAGGCCAGCTGCTGATAACAATATTATCTGAGTTCCTTAACTGGGTGATGTGGGAGTCATTGCAGTGTGAGCTTCTCACAGTTACTCTGGCAGCTTGGTTTGCTCAGCTACAGCAGGCCCTGAGATTTCTAAGGCCTACCCCTGGTTGCTTAAAGCAAGCTTAGATTGAACAATTATGTCAATTCCCAACATTTTCTATTACTCTAATCTCACTAGCTTCTTATATCTCTTTGATGAAAACAAGTGGAGACATTCTGAGAAGAATCTTTCATTCATGTCATAAATAACTATTAAGCACAATGTGGAGGCACTTGTAGACTGTCTTAAAAATACTGGGTGTAGATTGTCTGATATTTAAAGCTATCAAACACAGGAAAATATTTCAGAATTCAGAATATTATTAATAAACGGTATCATCTTTTATTTCTTGATATTCTGTAAGACTTGGGTTATTATAACATGTAAAAGGTAACCCTGAAATACCATTTTCAGGGCATATTTGTAGAAATTATATTTGCTTGTCTGTGATCAAATTTCATTTAAACATTTGTTTCTTTGTTTTTTTTTTTTTGTTGTTGTTGTTTGTTTGTTTTGTTTTGTTTGTTTTTGTTTTTTTTTTACACAATATTAAAAAATAATGTTCTATGTTTTTATTTAATGTTATTCTCATGCTAAAGGCAAGGTGAATAACTTGCATTTGCCTGAAGATTGTAACCTTTTTTATACTTGCTAATATGATGGTTATCACTGTTACAGTGATTGAAATGATGATATGTAGCATATTTGTTCTTTCCAGAACTAAAAGACACCCTTAAAAGGCACCTCTCAGCTATGCGAAAGACTGAGATGGTAAATATGGAATACCAAGGACCAATACCTGAATAGGAAGAACAGGTGAAATATGTATTTATCCAGCCAGGCCAATACTAGATTTAAGTATTGCTAAAAAGTATAGGATATTTGAAGCTGAAGAATGGTGTTGGGAAGAGAGAATAGAAATAAGCAGGGAGTAGGAAATAAATAGAACAGTAAAGTTATTATTGATTAATTGGCAGACAGGAAATATTTGTCTTCTATTAGGGAAATACAGAGAACTATAACAGGTATAACATTACTATAACAGGTAGGTGACAGTAAGCTTTATTCCTGCTTCCCCTTCCTTTCTTCTTTCTTTCCTTCCTTCCTTCCTTCCTTCCTTCCTTCCTTCCTTCCTTCCTTTCTTCCTTCCTTCCTGCCTGTCTGCCTTCCTGCCTTCCTCCCTTCCTGCCTTTTTCTTTTTTCATCATTTTTTAATTGCCAGGACTCATTTTCTCCTTTTAATCTCTTTCTGATTAGCTTTTCCTAATTGGTAATTTTTCTCTCCCTTTTTCCTTGAGGTAGGAGAGTGAGAGAGCTGTTGTGGTGGAGCTCAGCTTCCCACATGAGTAAATCCACCACAGGGCTGGCAGGTAGACCTGTCAATGCCCTCATGGCCTTGATGATTTAACAGTATATGAGGGTGCTGCTAACATCATCCTATATGTGACATTAATTTTAGTTCTCAACATTTAATTCTGCTGCTGTCACATTTCAATTTCTAGAAAGAAATATTTCTTTCCCAACAACAACCAGAAATCATCAACTACAGAACAAACAAACAAACAAATAAATAAATAAATCGACGAGCTCATAGTCGGTATAAACTGACAATGTAAGTTCCTTCTCCTGTGTCATTAGGTTACATTGAATAGAGATTTATTTTTTCATTGTTTTGTAACAATAGGAGGAAAATATTAGTTCTGTTTGTTATTTGATATTATTGGAACAAGAATTTGAAGAATATTTAAATATTTGTAAATTATTTGTTAAAAAGTAGAGGATGAGTCTTAAGAGTTCAAAAGTATGCTGAGAAGTCGATTGAAAAATTCTTTTCAGAACTTTCATAACTGTTTTTTCATAATGTTTTCTAAGTAACAAGACATACCTATCCCCCGTCCAAAGTCATTATCATCACAAGCAACTTTGAGAGCCCTTCCAGTGCAAATCTTAAGGATCATTATCGGTTCTCTGTGTTGTAGAATATAAAGGAGAAATATGTAAAGTTTGTGGTTCATAACATCTTATTATTAAATGACCATGTTTTTTAGCTTCTAAAAAAAAAAAAAAAATCTTATTCCTAAATGAGGTACTTAATGTATGTTTTAATATAGATATAGACAAGTTTTAATATAGACATAGCCTGAAGTTTATAAATACAGAAGAAGAAGAAAATTAAAATAAAAATAAAATAAAAATAAAAATAAAATAAAATAAAATAAAATAAAATAAAATAAAATAAAATAAAATAAAATAAAATAAAATAAAATAAAATAAAATAAAATAAAATAAAATAAAATAAAATAATAAAAAAAATAATAAATCAACTCCTCTCATCTGATTATACTCTGAAAAGTCTGCCATGCTTGGATGACAACATTATGGAAGAAACATATTCTCATTATTACACCAGTCACCTTATTTTCAAATAGAAATAAAAGCATGGCTCTCCTTGTTAAGTATGAAGTCTAGAGGAGGTTTAGAAGACTCCTTCGATATTTTTACTGCCAAGCATAGATTTTGTGTTATCTTATAGCCAGTCTGTTGTAAACAAAAAAATGAACACTTTTTTCCTCAGTTGATTGCTGATATTTTTCAAGAATCATTAATTATGATAAGAAATTATGTACAATCATTTTTGGGGAAAAGAAAAAAGTTAAATTTGAGCAATGTCTGATAATAAAATCGCCACTTCTGCTTCAAATAATGAAGGACAATCATTAGGTTATATTAAGCAGGAAAACACTTGAGGTATTATACAAATATTCCTTTTACATAAACTAAATGAGCTTATAAAGCTTTTTGGTAATTGCTAACTACTGAAGGGGAAACAGAATAAAACTTCTGATGGAGCAGCTACTATTGATTTAGAAAGTCAAACTGAAAGCCTGTTAAGTCACTAGTTTCACATCAATTTGTTCTTTTTCACATTCCTTCTCCCCACCTGACACAAATATAATTAAAAAAAAAAAAAAAAAAAGTAACCCAACCCAACCCAAACCACAATATTTACAAACAGTCTCAATAACAAAAATTTCTTCTGTCTAATTTGGAATTATTTTGCATACTTTCTTCATTGTTAATTACAGAATCACAGAATCAGAGAATCACAGAATTTCTAGGTTGGAAGAGACCTCAAGATCATCGAGTCCAACCTCTGACCTAACACTGACAAGTCCTCCACTAAACCATATCACTAAGCTCTACATCTAAACATCTTTTAAAGACCTCCAGGGATGGTGACTCCACCACTTCTCTAGGCAGCCCCATTCCAATGTCTAACAACCCTTTCGGTAAAGAAGTTCTACCTAACATCCAACCTAAACGTCCCCTGGTACAACTTGAGCCCATTCGCCCTCGTCCTGTCACCAGGCACGTGGGAGAACGGACCAACACCCACCTCGCTACAGCGTCCTAAAGGAGGCTGTACCTGTAGAAAGCAATAAGGTCAGTCAACACTGAGCCTCCTTTTCTCCAGGCTGAACAAGCCCAGCTCCCTCAGCCGCTCCTTGTAAAACTTGTTCTCCAGACCCCTCACCAGCTTTGTTGCCCTTCTCTGGACTCGCTCGAGCACCTCCATGTCCTTCTTGTAGCAAGGGGCCCAAAACTGAACACAGTACTCAAGGTGCGGCCTCACCAGAGCTGAGTACAGGGGGACGATCACCTCCCTAGCCCTGCTAGCCACACTGCTTCTTATACAAGCCAGGAGGCCGTTGGCCTTTTTGGCCATCTGAGCACACTGCTGGCTCATATCCAGCTGACTATCAACCAATACTCCCAGGTCCTTCTCTGCCTGGCAGCTTTCCAACCACTCATCTCCCAATCTGTAGCTCTGCTTGGGGTTATTGTGGCCCAGGTGCAGGACTCGGCACTTGGCCTTGTTGAACTTCATACAGTTGGCCTCACCCCATCTGTCCAGCCTATCCAGATCCTCCTGCAGAGCCTCCCTACCCTCGAGCAGATTGACACACGCACCTAACTTGGTGTCATCTGCGAACTTACTGAGGGTGCACTCAATCCCCTCATTCAGATCATCGATGAAGATATGAAAGAGGACCAGCGCCAGCACTGAGCCCTGGGGAATGCCACTAGTGACCGGCGTCCAACTGGATTTGAATCTATTCACCACAATTCTTTGGTCCCGGCCGTCCAGCCACTTTTTAACCCACTGAAGCGTATGCCAATCCAAGCCATGAGTAGCCAGTTTCTGAGAATGCTGAGGGAAACGGTGTCAACAGCCTTACTGTTGTCAAGGTAGACCACATCCACAGCCTTTCCCTCATCCACCAAGCACGTCACTTTGTCATAGAAGGAGATCAGGTTCATCAAGCATGACCTGCCTTTCATAAACCCATGCTGACTGGGCCTGATCACCTGCTTGCCCTGTAAGTGCTGTGCGATTACACTTAAGATAATCTTCTCCATGAGCTTCCCTGGCACTGAGGTCAAACTGACAGGCCTATAGTTCCCCGGGTCTGCCCTCCGGCCCTTCTTGTAGATGGGCATCACGTTTGCTAGCAGCCGGTCAACTGGGACCTCCCCCGATAGCCAGGACTGCCAATAAATGATGGTAATCGACTTTGCCAGCTCCTCTGCCAGTTCTCTCAGTACCCTTGGGTGGATCCCATCCAGACCCATCAACTTGCTCACTTCCAAGTGCCATAGCAGGTTGCCAACCATTTCCTCATGGATAGTGAAGGCCACATTCTGCTCCCCACCCCCTTCCACCAACTCAGGATACTGGGTATCCAGAGAACAACTGGTATTACCACTAAAGACTGAGGCAAAGAAGGCATTAAGCACCTACGCCTTTTCCTTATCGTTTGTAACAAGGTTTCCCCCCGCATCCAGTAAAGGATGGAGATTCTCCTTAGTCCTCCTTTTTGCGTTGATGTATTTGTAAAAAGATTTTTTGTTGTCTTTAACAGCAGTAGCCAGATTGAGCTCCAGATGAGCTTTGGCCTTTCTAATTTTGTCCCTGCAGAGCCTCGCAACATCCTTATAGTCCTCCTCAGTGGCCTGCCCTCTTTTCTAAAGATTGTAAACCCTCTTTTTTCTCCTGAGCTCAAGCTGCAACTCTCTGTTGAGCCAGGCCAGTCTTCTTCCATGTTGGCTCACTGTTGGGCATGTAGGGACGGACCACTCCTGTGCCATTAAGATTTACTTCTTGAAGAGTGCCCAGCCTTCCTGGACTCCTGTGCCCTTCAGAACCACCTCCCAACAGACTCTACCAATCAGTGTCCTGAGCAGCTCAAAGTCAGCCCTCCGAAAGTCCAATACAGTGGTTTTACTGGTCCCCTTCCTGGCCTCACCAAGAATAGAGAACTCCACCACTTCATGGTCATTCTGCCCAAGACAGCTTCCAACCACCACATCTCCCACCAGTCCTTCTCTGTTTGTGAAGAGAAGGTCTAGTGGGGCACCACTCCTGGTAGGTTCACTAACCAGCTGCATCAGGAAGCTATCTTCCACACTCTCCAGAAACCTCCTAGATTGCTTTCTCTGGGCTGTGTTGCATTTCCAGGATATGTCTGGGAAGTTGATGTCCCTCACAAGAACAAGCGCCAACGATTTCGCAACTTCTGTCAGCTGCTTCTAGAACTACTCATCTGTCTCCTCATCCTGGTTCAGCAGTGTATAACAGACCCCCACCTGGATGCTAGCCTTGTTGGCCTTTCCAACGATCCTAACCCACAGGGACTCAACCTTGTCATTCCCAGCCTCAAGTTCCACAACATCGAAAATTCTCTGATATAGAGAGCCACACCACCACCCCTTCTGTTCTGCCTGTCCCTTCTGAAGAGCTTATAGCCAGTCATTGCAGCACTCCAGTCATGAGAGCGGTCCCACCACATTTCTGTGATGGCAACCAAGTTGTAGCCTGCCTGCTGCACGATGGCTTCCAGCTCCTCCTGTTTGTTACCCATGCTGTGTGCATTGGTGTAGATGCACTTCAGCTGGGCCATTGCCTTCTCCCCTGGCCTTGTCATTGTTCCCCCAGCACAGCTTCAACAAGCCTTGTTTCAGCCCCATCCCCCTTCTTACCTAGTTTAAAGCCCTTTCAATGAGTCCTGCCAGCTCCTGGGCTAGGATCCGTTTTCCGCTTAGAGATAGGGACCCGTCTGTGGTCATCAGGCTGGGTGCTGAGTAAAGTGCCCCATGGTCAAAAAAAACAAGATTTCTGTGCTGGCACCAGCCTCTGAGCCACGTCTTTATCAGGTGGGCTTTCCGTGTCCTCTCTGTACCCCTCCCTGACACCATAGGGATAGACAAAAACACCACCTGTACTCCCGCTCCCTCCACTAATCATTCCAGCCCCCTAAAGTCCTGTTTGATAGCCTTGAGGCTTCTCTCTTCAGCGTCGTCACTGCCAGCCTGGACTATTAAAAGAGGATAATAGTCAGAGGGGTGAACCAGGTTGGGAAGCTTCCTGGCAACGTCCCTGACCATCGGGGAGGCAGCAGACTTCCCTAAGGGTAGGGCAAGACTGACAAATAGGGCCCTCTGTTCCCCTGAGAAGAGAGTCTCCCACAACAATAACCCTTCTCTCTTTCTTGGTGGAGGCAGTCCTGAGGCGTGGAGTTGACTTCCTCACTCTAGGCATCCTCCTGGGTAGGTTTCCTACCTCATCCTCACCCACCAGTCTCTCAAGCTCCAGGGCCTCAAACCTGTTGCATAAGGGCATCTGGGAAGGTGGGGCCGGAAGGGGAGGGCATCGCTTGCGAGGTCAAGCAGGGACCTGTTTCCATTCCTCCTCAACTCCCAGGTCCCCTCCCGCTGCCCAACGGCGACAGGGCAGGGGGTCCACCCCCACTTGGGGTGTCTCACCTAGTACCTCTCCTTGAGGCCCTGCAGGGAGTTGCTCCACCCGTCTATCTCCTGCTCACACTCCCTGATAGCCCTCAACCTCTCCACCTCCTCCTTGAGCACCGCCACCATGCGGACCAGGTCATCCACCTGCTCGCACCTCACGCACACAGTTTCTCTGCTTCCTGCCGATGGCATCAACAGGCTCAGACACTCCCCATGTCCAGTGACCTGAACTGTTCCATTGTTGAACGGGTAGTCGGTCTGAGTGTGTACTGTCTTCCTGGAGAGCACACCGTGCTTGGTGGAGACCATTGGAGCCTAGCTAACGGGAGGCTCTTGTTACAGGAGGTGTTCATAGGGTGGGGGAGAGCGCTCTGCCTTTCTTGTTCTCCCTGCCTGTGCAAACTGCCATGCCACTCCCTTCTGGCACGCCATGCCCTGTTCGCCGTGCTCCTGGTCGCTTGTGCTCCCTAGGGGCTGCTTTTGAACGGCCGGAGGGAGGGGGCGCTGCTGGCTCTGCCTGCACCTTGTCAGCCTCCCTCACGAGGGCTGCCAGGTCCTGGTGGCTCCCTCAAGTAGGCTCAATGCCGGAAAAATTAGTCCTGCCTGTCCTGATACCACTGTCCACTGCAGAACGCGTCTGCCCTGAAGCTGATCACCTCGGCAAGTAGGTGATCAATCACCAAAACTTTTAAAGACTTTTATAAATTATCCTGACATAGACAGAGACAGTGGACTGGCTCAGATTCATAGCATTTTGATCCATATTCAGTTTTCCAATGCCAGAATTTTTGTATCCTATGATAAATTGTTAAAACAAGTCTCTCCTTTACTTCTTCAGCTGCCCTAGCTGAGGCTGCATATTTTTTCTTTCATATATAATTCTATTCTGTGACGAAACAACTATTGTTCCACCACCTGTTCCTCAAAAAATTCTGGCCCTCTGAGATAACTATGAGGGATACTTGTCTTCCCTTAGATAATCAGGTGAAAACAGCAAAACAAATCTCTAGAGGATACACTAACCAATAAACACAAAGGGACTATTATACAATCTAAAAATGCTTAGTTTAAAAGTGACCTGCATAAAAAATCAGGTGCAGAAAAGCAGTAACTGATATTACAGAGGCTTCAGATTTTTAAAGTATCTGGTACAAAAATAACTGAAGCTATCCAAGACAAGCAATATGTACCCACCATATGGGACCTACATCTGGAACAGAGCTATCAAGAACTATTTATTTCTGGGAAGAAATGGATAAGGAAGAACCTCAGGTGGAGTTCTCCACTACTACTGCTTACTATTTGAAGTAAATGTTTAAAAATGCTATATGATAAAGTGTTTTCTGCTACTTTTTGCCACTTTAAAATGTTTCTTCATTTAGTCACACATACAAATCCAACATTAAAGTCTACAAGTATGAAAGTATATCCAGAAGATTCTTGCAAACCATGATACACTTGCTGAGCTACTAACATACACAATTTCCTGGCTACATTCTATTGCATAGAAGGTGAATATTTATTTAGTGCTGATAGTCTCAGCTTCTCTACACAGCTGCAGTTTCTCTCATGCACAAAAACAGGCAAGTGCTGCTTATCAAACAAACATCAGTGGTTCTTTCTGAGCCCTGTGTACTCTGGAAATAAATTGCAGTGCTACCTAGGTGGTAGAGAGAGGGTATCTTCCTCATTATTTTGAGGGGGATTTTATCTAGCTGTTGATGGGGTGCAAAGATTGCATAGATATTTGGAATGCACTTAACCTGTAACACTTACAGCTCCTTGTGTATACAGAATTGTATGTGTATGTTTTTATGAACAACCTTCTTCTTCTTCTTCTTCTTCTTCTTCTTCTTCTTCTTCTTCTTCTTCTTCTTCGTCTTTCTTTGAACAGGTGGTATGATCAGATGACTTCCAGATGTCCTTTACAAGAGAAATTGTTTTATGTTTCTCTCATACATATTGTGTATATACATACGTATTGTGATAAATGCAAAAGATTTTCCTTTCAGAATTTGTAAGGCAATAAATATTGTAATGATGGTCACATTTTAAGTAGGTAGATTAGCAGATAAAACAGAAGTGCTTCAGGAGGTGGAAACATTCTTTCTCAGCTGAGAGAGTTAATCAGGTTAGCAAACAAAACAAAAAAATAAAAGGTTTCAGAAAATTTGGAAAAGTATTGTACGGAACTAAAGTTTGTCTTTCTGAGGAGACACATGAAATACTGTGCATTAAAAGATAGTAATTCTGTGAATTTTGTCTGTACTGGGACCAGTACTGTTTATTATCATTATAAACGACATAGATATAGGACTGGTACTGTTTAATGTCTTTATCAATGACATAGTCAGTGGGATTGAGTGTACCCTCTGCAAATTTGCAGATGACATCAAGTTGAGTGGTGCAGCAGACAATACAGAAGGCAGGAATGCCATCCAAAGGGACCTGGACAAGCTTGAGAAGTCAGCCCATGTGAACTGCATGAGGTTCAACAAGTCCAAGTGAAAGGTGCTGCACCTGGGCCAGAGCAATCCCAGACATGTGTACAGACTGGATGAAGAATTCATTGAGAGCAGCCCTGCAGAGAAGAACTGGGGTGTCCTGATGGATCAAAAGTTCTATATGAGCAAGCAGTGTGCACTTGCAGCCCAGAAAGCCAACTGCATCCTGGGCTGCTTCAAACAAGGAGTGGCTAGCAGGTCAAGAGAGGTGATTGCCTCCCTCTACTCTGCCCTTGTGAAAGCTAATTCATCAATTGGAGAGTGAAGGAGTGATCAGCAAGACTCATTCACCTTTCAATAGTCCCATTTGGACAGTGTGAAAGTCTAATGGTGAGTGGAGACTAACACTGGACTGTCGTGGCCTGAACGAAGTCATGCCACCACTGAGTACTGCAGTGCCAGACATGCTGGAACTCCAGTACGAACTTGAATTGAAGGCAGCCAAGTGGTATGCCACAATTGATATTGCTAATGCATTTTTCTCCATCCCTCTAGCAGCAGAGTGCAGGCCACAGTTTGCTTTCACTTGGAGGGAAGTCCAATATACTTGGAATCAGCTGCCCCAGGGGTGGAAACACAGCCCTACCATTTGCCATGGACTGATCCAATCTGCGCTGGAGCAGGGGGAAGCTCCTGAACACCTGCAGTACATCTATGACATTATTGTGTGGGGTGACACAGCAGAGGAAGTTTTCGAGAAAGGAAATAAAATAGTATAAATCCTTCTGAAAGCCAGTTTTGCTGTAAAACAAAATAAAGTCAGATATAGTCAAATATTTGCAGATCCTCTTGAGAGTCATCATGAAGCACTTGCAGGGCAACCAGGAGATCAGGCCCAGTCAGCATGGGTTTATGAAAGGCAGATCCTGCTTGACAAACCTGATCTCCTTCTATGACAAAGTGATGCGCTGGGTGGATGAGGGAAAGGCTGTGGATGTGGTCTACCTTGACTTCAGCAAGGCTTTTGACACCGTTTCCCACAGCATTTTCCTCAAGAAACTGGCTGCTCTTGGCTTGGACTGGCACATGCTTTGTTGGGTTAGAAACTGGCTGGATAGCCGGGCCCAAAGAGTCGTGGTAAATGGAGTCAAGTCCAGTTGGAGGCCAGTCACTAGTGGCGTTCCCCAGGGCTCGGTGCGGGGGCCAGTCCTCTTTAATAGCTTCATCGATGATCTGGATGAGGGCATCGAGTGCACCTTCAGTAAGTTTGCAGATGACACCAAGCTATGCGCTTGTGTCGATCTGCTCGAGGGTAGGAAGGTTCTGCAGGAGGATCTGGATAGGCTGGACAGATGGACTGAGGTCAACTGCATAAAGTTCAGGAAGGCCAAGTGCCGGGTCCTGCACCTGGGCCACAATAACCCCAAGCAGAGCTACAGATTGGGAGAGGAGTGGTTGGAGACCTGCCAGGCAGAGAAGGACCTGGGAGTGATGGTGCATAGTTGGCCGAATATGAGCCAGCAGTGTGCTCAGATGGCCAAGAAGGCCAACAGCATCCTGGCTTGTATCAGGAACAGCGTGACCAGCAGGGCTAGGGAGGTGATTGTCCCCCTGTACTCAGCTCTGGTGAGGCCACACCTCGAGTACTGTGTTCAGTTTTGGGCCCCTCGCTACAAAAAGGACATGGAGGTGCTCGAGCGAGTCCAGAGAAGGGCGATGAAGCTGGTGAGGGGCCTGGAGAACAAGTTTTACGAGGAGCGGCTGAGGGAGCTGGGCTTGTTCAGCCTGTAGAAGAGGAGGCTCAGGGGCAACCTTATTGCTCTCTACAGATACCTTAAAGGAGGCTGTAGTGAGGTGGGGGTTGGCCTGTTCTCCCACGTGCCTGGTGACAGGACGAGGGGGAATGGGCTAAAGTTGCGCCAGGGGAGTTTTAGGTTAGATGTTAGGAAGAACTTCTTTACCGAAAGGGTTGTGAGGCATTGGAACAGGCTGCCCAGGGAAGTGGTGGAGTCACAATCCCTGGAATTCTTTAAAAGACGTTTAGATGTAGAGCTTAGGGATATGGTTTAGTGGGGACTGTTAGCATTAGGTCAGAGGTTGGACTCGATGATCTTGAGGTCTCTTCCAACCTAGAAATTCTGTGATTCTGTGAAAGTCAAAGGACCTGCGTGAGAGATCCAGTTTTTAAGAATAAAATGGCAAGATGGACGTTGTCAAATCCCAATGGATGTGATCAACAATATAACAGCTATGTCTCCACCAACTAGCAAAAAAGAAACACAAACCTTCCTAGGTGTTGTGGGGTTTTGGAGAATGCACATCCCAAATTACAGTCTGATTGTAAACCCGCTCTACCAAGTAACCCGTAAGAAGAACGAGTTTGAATGGGGCCCTGAACAACGACAAGTCTTTGAACAAATCAAGCAGGAAATAGTTCATGCAGTAGCCCTTGGGCCAGTTCGAACAGGACCAGATGTAAAGAATGTGTTCTACACCGCAGACGAGGAGAACAGCCCCACCTGGAGCCTCTGGCAGAAAGAACCTGGGGAAACTCAATGTCAACCCCTGGGGTTTTGGAGTCAGGGATACAGAGGATCTGAGGCCCGCTACACTCCAACTGAAAAGGAGATATTGGCAGCATATGAAAGAGTTTGATCTGCTTTGGAGGTGGTCAGTACTGAAGCGCAGCTCCCCCTAGCACCCCGACTGCCGGTATTAGGCTCGATGTTCAAAGGAAGGGTCCCCTCTACACATCATGCAACTGATGTTACATGGAGCAAGTGGGTTGCACTGATTACTCAGCGGGCTCAAATAGGAAACCCCAGTCACCCAGGAATATTGGAAGTGATTATGGACTGGCCAGAAGGCAAATACTTTGGGATATCATCAGAGGAGGAGGTGAGTCATGCTGAAGAAGCCCAACTGTACAACCAGTTACCAGAGAATGAGAAGAAATATGCCCTGTTCACTGATGGGTCCTGTCGTATTGTGGGGAAGCATCGGAGATGGAAGGCAGCTGTATGGAGTCCTACACGACAAGTTGCAGAAGCTGCTGAGGGAGAAGGTGAATCAAGTCAGTTTGCAGAAGTGAAGGCCATTCAGCTGGCTTTAGACATTGCTGAACGAGAAAAATGGCCAGTTCTCTATCTCTACACTGATTCATGGATGGTAGCAAATGCCCTGTGGGGATGGTTACAGCAATGGAAGCAAAACAACTGGCAGCGTAGGGGCAAACCCATCTGGGCTGCTGCATTGTGGCAAGATATTGCTGCCTGGGTACAGAACCTGGCTGTAAAGGTACGCCACGTAGATGCTCATGTGCCCAAGAATCGGGCTACTGAAGAACATCAAAACAACCAGCAGGTGGATCAGGCTGCTAAGATTGAAGTGAGCTCAGGTGGACCTGGATTGGCAGTATAAAGGGGAATTATTTATAGCCTAATGGGCCCATGACACCTCAGGCCATCAAGGTAGTGATGCAACATACAGATAGAATTGTGATCAAGGGGTGGACCTGACCATGGACGCTATAGCACAGGTTATTCATGACTGTGAAATGTGTTGCAATCAAACAAGCCAAATGGTCAAAGCCTCTTTGGTATGGAGGACGATGGCTGAAATATAAATATGGAGAGGCCTGGCAGATTGATTACATCACACTCCCTCAAACTCGCAACGGCAAGCGCCATGTACTTACAATGGTGGAAGCAACCACTGGATGGCTGGAAACATATCCTGTGCCTCATGCCACCTTCTGGAACACTATCCTGGGCCTTGAAAAGCAAGTCCTATGGCGACATGGCACCCCAGAAAGAATACAGCCAGACAATGGGACTCTATTCCGAAACAACCTTATAGACACTTGGGCCAAAGAGCATGGTTTTGAGTGGGTGTATCACATCCCCTATCATGCACCAGCCTCCAGGAAAGCTGAATGATACAACGGACTGTTAAAGACTACATTGAAAGCAATGGGCACTGGGACATTCAAAAATTGGGATACGCATTTGGCAAAGGCCACCTGGTTAGTCAATACTAGGGGATCTGCCAACCAAGCTGGACCTGTCCAATCCAACCTGTTACGTACTGTAGAAGGGAATAAAGTTCCTGTAGTGCATGTAAGAAATATGCTGGGTAAAACAGTCTGAGCTTCTCCTGCCTCAGGAAAAGGCAAACCCATTTGTGGAATTGCTTTTGCTCAGGGACCTGGATACACTTGGTGGGTAATGCAAAAGAACAGAGAGGTCCGGTGTGTACCTCAAGGGGATTTAATACTGGGTGAGAATAGCCCATTAATTGAATTGTATCATGTTAATTACTATATAATACTGTATGTCATCACTACCATGACTACTATATACCCTAGATGAAAATGGTGACTAATTAGAATGTATGGGAAAGAGTGTAACCTGAGCATGACATAAATGGTATGGAATAAGGGGTGGATAGATGTCCTGGTTTCAGTTAGAACAGAGTTAATTTTCTTC
This sequence comes from Netta rufina, assembly GCF_964035555.1. Taxonomy (NCBI): domain Eukaryota; kingdom Metazoa; phylum Chordata; class Aves; order Anseriformes; family Anatidae; genus Netta; species Netta rufina. The sequence goes on from NC_140126.1 coordinate 42,838,040, forward strand.
CTAGTAGCTGGTAGAACGCTATGTTTTGGCTTAGGATGAGACGAGTGCTGATAACACCCCGATGTTTTAATTGTTGCAGAGCAGTGCTTACACCAAGCCAAGGACGTCTCGGCTTCTTGCTCTGTCCTGCCAACGGGCAGGCTGTGGGTGCAGCAAGAGCTGGGAGGGGACAGATCCAGGACAAGTGACCCAACCTAGCCAAAGGGGTATTCCATACCATCTGACGTCATGCTAAACAATATATAGGGGTGGCTAGCTGGGGGAGGAGGCTGGACTGCTTGGGGTTAGGCTGGGCATTAGTCCGCAGGTGGTGAGCAATTGCATTGTGCAACACTTGTTTGTACACATTAGTAGTAGTAGTACTATTATCACCATTGTTATTATTATTATTATTGTTATTATTATTATTGTTATTATTATTTTCCTGTCTAATTAAACTGTCTTTATCTCAACTCACGGGCTTCACTTTCCATTTCTCTCCCCCATCCCAGAGAGGCAGGGAGGAGGGTGAGCAAATGGCTGTGTGGTGTTTAGCTGCCGGCAGGGTTAAACCACGACAATACAATAAATGTGTTTTTGCTTAACTGAAGGGGGCTGTAATACAGGTGGAGATTGAATAAGCTAATTTGAAGATGAAACTTGAACTCAACTACTATGAGTTCTCTAGAGGATTAAGTGGAATTTTGTGTCTCTAGTAGATTTCAGTTGCTACAGCTTCAAAGTGAAGATAATACTCATCAGTACACAAATAGTGCATATCGACCATTTTCAGAGAATGTTTTACAACAGAGAATAAAGTATATTTAAGCTAATATTCAAGCATTATATGACAATCCTCCAGTTATCAGTTAAGTGTGCAATTTATATTGATAGTTTTGAGTAGGAAAAAATGGCTAATGTTCTTTATTTATTTTAGCATCCTAAGAGGATTTAATCCAAAATTACAAAAATAATGTCAGCAGAGAAATATATACCAAAGAAGAATATTTCAGCAGAGAAATATACACCAAAGAAGATCTACTTAAAATCTGTTTTAAAATCCTTTAGTTGTGCTTTTTTTGCTCCTACTCTGGCCAACAAAGATTTGAAATAGAGCCATGAAAATAGTATATAGATAAAGGTAAGTATTCTAAGGTGACAGAAGTTTCTTGATCTACCTTGAGGAATTTGGGTTAAGAACAAAGTTTGTTCCTTATTCCACATCCCAGTTATACTAGAGAGAAGTCAATGTGCTTGCATAGCATTTGCTCATTTGATCATCTGGCCATTGGCTCTATTTTCCAGTTGTTCTTATTGTTGTTGCTGCATTTTCTTTAGTAAAACACAGATGCACTGGTTTCTTTTTGTTACTTTTCATTAGTGCAAATAGAGAGTTTAGGTCAGTTCAACATTATCTTATAAATCTTAGTTTGATTTTTGTGACAGTGTGTAGATTGTCTCTAAACAAAATGCCAGGAATACCTTTATCCAGTGCCAAATAGAGGTCAGAACTGTCTCTTTTCATTGAGGCCAAGAAGGCCATAGCAGCTCAAAGATGAATCACATATTCTTGAAAAGAATTAAGAGACACATGACTATTATTCTTTAACTGGACAATGTTAATAAGCATAAGGATGACCTACAGAACAAAGTAAAAATCGGAACATTTGATCTGGAAAAAGAAAATGTTAAATGACCTCTTTAGATTTTTAAAGCTGGTGATTTTCTTTCCACCCATAACTGTATGACACATTATTCATGAAAAAACAAATGCAGAAATAAAAAAGTGTTTGGCTTTCCTGCTATTAATGGAAATATTATGGTGATTAATGTTATTTATGTATTTTCTAATTAATTCTTACTTGCAACAATTTCAGAAAATACATAAATTTTATAGGATGAATTAGCCATGAAGATTAATTTGACCAATATTACTTAACAGAACAGCTCACATGTGTTCTAAAAATTGCCTGCACTTTAAACAGTAATAACAATAATAATAAGAATTAAAATTTAAAAAATAATAAAAAAAAAATACAGGAAGACACATATAGATATATTCCCATAAAGATATATTCCTTTCAGGTGGAACCAGGTAAATTGAGTTAGGTTCAATTGTATTCAACAGATAGTTAAAACAAACCAGCTTACTTTGTTGGAAAAAGATTAAGGAATATTTACATTTTTAATTTCTCCCCTACAGAAAGAGGTCAGCATCATGAATCGACATAGCATTCCACACCCTCTGTCTTTAAAAGCTTTCCAGACAGAGCTGATCTGAAAAATCTTTGTGCAGATTTAAGACATCACAAATCTACAAGAAGACCAGAGCCAGAACTTTCAGTCAGATCTACATGCATGTAGCATACACAGAATCATTGAATATCCCAAGTTGGAAGGGACCCACAGGGTTAAAGTCCAACAAGTTTAAGGTTTTTGTTTGTTGGTTAGTTTGTTTGTTTGTTTTCATACCTGCCAGAACAAAAAAAAAAAAAAAAAAAAAAAAAAAAAAGTAAATATCTGTCAATATCTTCTAGATTTATCATCTAAAGGAGATCTAAAGGAGTAACTCATATCTTAAATAGACAGATTAATGAATTTAAAATCATCCACATATGGAAATATCCTGATCATGTAGTTAAATCTTATTCTACTGTTCATTTGGCATGTATTGGGAAACATAGCCTGCCAGCAATATTTTCTTATTAGTCATGATTACATGCAACTTTCTTCAACACTGCTTAATTGTTGATCTCTGAAAATCCATATTGCACAGTGAGTACTTTCTGCGCTTTTGAAAAATGTTAGGGAAACAAACAAGATGGAAGAATACCCTTTCTGAAAAATACAGCAGGACAGGCTTTCATAACTTTGTTAATACAGCAAGCATGTTTAAGTCAATCTGAACTGATTCTGTTTTAGGATTGAAAATATCATTTATATGTTCTCTTGACATTTATTTATTTTATTGGAAAAAAGCATTATATGTGATCTGTTTGCTGCATAGTTCCGGAGTTGTAAGTAGATATAGTAGGATAGGCACATCCGTACGCTACTAAATAGGAATTATTGTTTGGAAGAAAAGACTCTGGAGAATACTGAATTCTGAGCAGCTGGGAGTCCACAAAAAGAGAGAAAAATAAGCAAATAAAATCATTGTCTGCTGGGAAACAGTACAGAATTTATTAGGGAAAAAAAATGCTTGGAGACAGGCTGTCTTAAGATATTTTTACTTTAACCTTCAGGAAAGACAGCTTGGCCTTGATTCTCTTTGACCTTAAGGAAAGCAGAAACACAAAGATTTACTTTGTGTTAACCCTAAGACAAGGTGGTTTGGAAAATCCTTCTTTCTAACTTTGAAACCAAAAAAAAATCTTAAAGAAAAGATTAAACATCAGAGAAGAGAACAGAGCTACGGAAGTCACTTTATTTCAAGTGCTGAATAGACTGTTAAATTTCCCTCTGAGGCTGCAAAATAAAATTTTGTTTTAATGTTGTTTTCTCCATTTGTTTTAGTTCTCTTTGGCTGTCAGACCATCAGTTCTCAGTGTCTGTATCCTTTACACTATGGATTTGTACATTAAGAACTCCTTTATTAACACAGTGCCCACTACAGTTTCATGTTTACCATTTGTATAAAGCTGATATTCAAACAACAAAGAGAAAAAACAAAAATTAATTGGTAGTTCTACACATACATAATTTAAAATTACCTTTTTTAATAAGTAATCTACGTTTCCAATCTTTCATACAACTTTAATTCAATTCATTTTACAATTACAATTTAATAGAAGACTATTCACATAAAACCTTTTTTTTAAAAAAAAATCCCCCCAAAAGTATCAGTATGAATATATATAATATGTATTTACATGTATTTGCAGTGTAAATTAAACAAAGTATTTCGAAGCATGTATAAAAATTTTATTTGCTTAGAAAAAGAGAATTGTTCTAAGTCACATCAATCACATGCCATTGCCCTTCTGTTTCCACAAGCTATTCACTTAGAAGAGTAGTTCAAAAAAAGGAGGTAGGATGAGGTGTTGCAAAAAATTTTGAAGAATGCCAAGCAAAGTCAAATAATCTGTAGGCACATATCATTAAGCACTCGGATCTGAGTGTTTGTATCTCATTAATAACAGTACACTGTGCAAGAAGTATATGGTTAAAAAGTAATAATAATAATCAAAATCTCTTAAGCAACTATGTCAGCACCCTGCTCAATTGATCATTGACTTTAATCTTCCTTGACAATCAACCAGCAGAATCATTATCAGTCTTATTTTTTAGAGGTGAGTGAACTCATCTTGCTAATTTTGAACTGATTCTAACATCGGGGGTTCAAAATATAAACCTACTGTCTACTGGTTTATAAAAATAATGAGGCCTAAGTTCAGCTAGGAGAAAAATATTCTCTTTTGTTCTGTGAGCTATCTGTAGTTAAAGCAAATGGCTTCAGAATCCATAGAGCAGAAATGTGCAATGTTAAAGTAAAAAATAAAAAGAAGAAGAAATCATCTGTCTTTCCTTGCAAAGTTATTTTTTATCATGTAATGGATAGATCTAGAGGAATAAAATTTGTGAGGAACATATTTTTAAATTAGTTAAATAAACATGAAGAAAATGAGTCTCCTCAATAATGTCAACAACCAATAACAAGCTAATGGAACATTTAAGTGATTCAGACTAATAAACACAGCAAACATTGCTTCTCAGAGGATGTCCATGAGATATCTTGAAGTTTTACTTTAAAAGTAACTTCATTTGAAACAAAAATAAAATTGAGAAAATCATAAATGCCAGTGAGGAGTGACTGTCTTTGTTCTTGTAGCTACATGGAACTTACAGTTAAAATAACAAATTATTTACCTAGGGTAATGAAAATTCCTTATGCCCTCACTTGTAAGATAAAGGGTTGCACAATAGGAGCACCATTACAGAAAAGATCAGCACAAGACTTCATATAAGGTGATTATAAGTTTCTTTTAAAGCAAAACTGATGTCATCAGCATTTTTATGCCCACATACTCAAGAACACACAAACATGTATCCAAGTGGTCTGTCCAGCATTTAGATACCAGCACACTTGAACATATTTGTCATTTCTTTCCATGTTTCCTCCCACTGACATAGAGGTTGAGGAAAGCTGTCTGTTGATTTCTGCCAAACCTACTGAGTTCTTCTCAGGTTGTTGACTGTATGTTTATTTTGCATATGCTTTTCTGGTTCCATTTAGGAGCTTACAGTGATTTGTCTCTCCATCTTAGTCTCACCTCTGTGAATCACCAAGACTTACTAGAAATTCTCTGTCTTCTGAGATGGATGACCTAAGAATCAAAGAATCATAAAATATCCCAAGATGGAAAGGACCCATAAGTATCATCGAGTCCAACTCCTGGCACCACACAAGTCTACCCAAAAATTCAGACCATGTGACTAAGTGCACAGTCCAAACGCTTCTTAAACTTCAACAGGCTTGGTACAGTGACTACTCCCCTGAGGAGCCTGTTCCAGTGTGTGACCACCCTCCCAGTGAAGAACTACTTCCTGATACCCAACCTGAACCTCTCCTGTTGCAGCTTGACTCCATTCCCACAGGTTCTATCTCTGGTCACTAAAGAGAATAGATCGATGTCTGCCCCCCCTCGTGAGGAAGCTGTAGACTGTGATGAGGTCTCCCCTCAGCCTCCTCTTTTCTAGGTTGAACAGGCCAAGTGACTTCAGCCACTCCTCATGCATCTTCCCCTCTAGGCCCTTCACTGTCTTCGTCACCCTCCTCTGGACACTCTCCAACAGTTCAATGTCCTTTTTGTACTGTGGTGCTCAGAACTGCACACAGTACTTGAAGTGAGTCTGCACCGGTGCAGAGTAAAGCAGGACAATCAATTCCCAGCTCTCTAATCTGTCCAGATCTCTCTGCAAAGCCTCTCCACCCTCAACAGAGTAAACAACTCCTACAAGTTTAGTATCATCAGCAAATTTGCGCAAAACACCTCCTAGTCCTACATCCAAATCATTTATAAAAACATTTAAAAGAACTTGCCCTAAAGTGGAGCCCTAGGGGATCTCACTGCTGACCATTTACCAGCCTGATGTGGACCCATCTACCATAACCCTTTGAGCCTTGCCCATGAGCCAATAGTTCACCCATCGTGTGATGTTTTTGTTTAGCTGTACACTGGACATTTTGTCCAGTAGGATCCTATGGGAAACTGTGTCAAAAGCTTTACTGAAATCCAAAAAGTTCACATCAGTTGTTTTCCCTCGATTGACTAGTTGGTTGATTGTATCATAAAAGGAAATCAAGTTAGTCAAACAGGACCAAGCCTCATGAACCCATGTTGGCTGGGTCCAATGACTGCATTGTCCCTCAGGTGCACTTCTATAACTCCCAGGATAATCTTCATAAATTTACCAGGCACTGATGTGAGACTGACAGTCCTGTGATTGCTGGGGTCTTCTTTCTTGCCCTCCTTGAAAATTGCCACAACATTTGCCAGCTTCCAGTCTACTGGGACCTCTCCAGATTCCCAAGATTCCCAAGACCATTGAAAAATAATTGAGAGAGGTTATGCAATGACATCAGCCAGCTCTCTGAGCACCCTGGAATGAATCCCATCCGGACCCATGGACTTGTATGGATCCAGCTGTAGCAGGACATGTTCAGGGTTTTTTATTGGGAGATTTTTATTGGGAATATGAGAAGTTTCACACTGAACTGCTAGGATCATAATGATCTGCTGTGTTGGTTCCAAAAACAATCTTACAGTCTTCTTGTTAATCTATTCTGGATTTGAACACCAGACATTTCCATCCATTCCCCTTTCATACAACTCTCAACATTTCTATTAAAATTCTGTACACATTCTTAGATTCTGACTACATCTTGCTTCTAGATATTGCACCTCTAGATCATAGTTATGATAATATGATCACATATGTGATAATGTATATATATATATACATTTTTTTGAGGATTCATTCACTTTCTAGGCAATTTTGGGGGGAGGAGAGGGGCCTGAAATTAAAATAAAAAGTAAATAAATAAATAAATAAATGTGAGTAAAATAAAATAAAATAAAATAAAATAAAATAAAATAAAATAAAATAAAATAAAATAAAATAAAATAAAATAAAATAAAATAAAATAAAATAAAATAAAATAAAATAAAATAAAATAAATATTGTCCTCCATGTTTTGCAATGCATAACTTTTAACGTAAGACACTTTCACTGCATTGTTCCCTCAGGTCACTGGAATAAGAAAGTTGAAAGTGATACATTCCACACATACCACTGTATATTCCCCCTCAGAACTGAATATTTCATGAGGAAGTTGGAGTGCTGTTCCTCATTTCTCTTCTTCCTGAGTTACCCAGCCCCCATTTGTCTTGTCAATGTTTATTGCCTGAATCATTGTTAAACTCTACTGGGATCTCTACTCCCTTCTCTTGAAAACTGAAAAACTGAAACAATTGCACAGTAGAGGACTTAAGTGGAAAGGAAAACAATATCTTGAGGATGGAAAGTTTTCAGTGCCTGTTTTCTGCATGAGGAGACAAATCCTATACTCTAAGTTCACTAGAAATTAAATAAATTAGAATCTTAAAGAGACAAAGAATATACAAAAAGAATATTGTCATATGTCATTTCTCATTATGTAACTTGGATCCTGCAACCTTTAATTGGTACACCCTCCTTCCAACATCTCAAAACCTCATTTCTGGAAACCTGTCCCTATAACTCCATTGGAACTCATATGCATTGCACAATGTTTATAATTGACAACTTTTCTCTTTATTCTTGTTGATTTTTATTATTATTATTATTATTTAATTTTTGGTGGTGGCAATTGTTTGTTTGTTTGTTTGTTTCTGTATTTTGTGTGAGTTTTGTTGCTTTTTTACATGAGGCATTTAAGCAATGGACTGGCAATCTTTGACTATCTTCACCTTTCTTCTCTGCTGAGAGCAGTCCATTCACACCTACCTTGTTAACATGGTCTTTATGAGGAAAATTGGTGTTTAACTGAAGATTAAAATGTTTCCTTTTACAAACATTGAATAAATTAACAACAACAGTTCAGCTTATTATTATTACTCCATCTGCAGAAACTAGCTTGGTTTTATTATCATTAAGCTATAATTGCACACTATTAATTTTATGTCTTCAGAGGGAGCAAGATGATTTACTTGTTTTACTTAAGGGTAAGGGAAATAAAAATTTAGCATAAGTGGTTGTTAAAAATTTAAAGGTATTAAGCTAAATTAGAAAACGACTAAACAATTACTTTAACATCTCACTGGGCAGATTGTCATTTTACATGTACTACATCCATGTAAACCTGAAGTTGTTCCACTGTTATAATATATACGTTAATACTCTGTAAAATAAATTAATTATTTCAATGGAAATAATTACAAAGAATTTATGCAATTTAGTTGGTCCATATATGCTTCTTAATTTAAAAGTTAGTGTAGAAAAAGAAAATGATAATCACAATAAAGAACAATACTTTTCAGCTGTTCCCTAAAATAAAGAAATGTATTAATTAATGGGGGCTTCAAGGCAGGTTAAGTACTTAAATGAGTAGGCAGATAAGAATTTTATGTTGTGGTTATCACAAGTAAGGAGGAATTATTGAGTTCTAATCCCAAAAGCACAAAAGTTTCCATAAAATACAGAATAAACTTAAATAAAATCCTAGTTCTGAAAATCATATCTTCTAGAAGGTTTTTCCAGTTTATTTGCAGCTTTTATAAATTTTCGTAATCTCTGATACTCCCAGCAGTTAGATCCAGTCTCAAGACAGTATTATTGACACTCCTACAGAGATACGTTTGATTCTCAGTCTGTTCTGATTATACATCAATACAACTGTCCTCAAAATAGCAGCCATACATTTTAGTGCTATCTATGTCATGAGTGAGGATATTATTTAAAATATTATACTGGATGGATCAGATAAGTCCCTACAATCAGATTTTGTGTCCTTTACATATCTGAAATCATCCAATAAAACAACAGCTTTAAAATCAAAGGTATATGTAGTAGGAAAGGTTGAAATTTAAATAATAGAAAAACAAAAAGGAATTAAAATGCTATTATAAACTGTCCTAATGAACAAAAATGTTTCAGTGTCAATCTGCTCTTCCCAGGCAATACTACTGGAGTGGAGTGAAAGAAGAAGAAGCAGGAAAATCTATGTCAAGAACAATTGAAACAGTATTTTGAAGATAACAGGAAAGAATTGCCTTCTGGAAACAATATATATATAGTTTGCAAATAGAGTTTGATGTGCAATAAAAGTAAATGTTGGACACAATAAAATTACAAAGATATGAAGATAGCAGTTCTATTTGGGATGACTCAAAGAATGTTCTTGCAGTTTCAGCATTAGTTATTGAATTTTATAGTAAACAGCTACAGCATTTATTTATAGGGTTTTTATGCATTATATATTAATATTGAATGTTATGCTCTTTTAAATACCCCTTACCTGTAAGTAGAAAGCACAGCATGGGAAATTAAGGTTTAGAAACTACTGTGTCCTTTCCAATGCTTTCATTTTTAGGAAGAAGCCTAAGTAGAAAACACAACGTATTGTTTTGTTTTGTTTTAAATATAGATATATAGATAGATTAACCCTGAGTGACATCCAATAGGGTATTACTAACATTAGTTGTATCATCTACTCCACAGAAACTGCTTATCATAAGTAAAAGTTATGCAAAGTAGTTATTTAGTGTAGCTTTTCTGAGACAGATTAGCTCTTGAGAGATTCTATTGAATTAATTAGAAAGCATTTAAGACTGAATGGCTAACCCCCCCCCCAAAAAAAAAAAAAAAAAAAAAAAAAGTAGAATACTTTCATTTGCTTATTATGGATATAAGAATCTTATTTTATTACCACCACTGAAAGCTTTCACCTTTCTGAATTACTGACTGAATTAATATCAGAAGTTGTACTCACACTCTACCCCAGAGAAAATAACTGTCTTCATGTATGACTAATACATCATCAGATATTTCATGACCATTAACATTAAAGGAAGAGATTGGCAAATAGATGTGCTTCCTAAGCTACTAAACTGTCACGATAAATTGGTGAGGTTGATTTTTATCTTGTTTCAACTAGCTGATAGTCACATTATTTCCTGCCTCCCTTCCTTATTTTCTAATAATTTACATTCAGCACACTTGATATGTTCTTTTTACAACTTAATTTCACTCTGATTTTTCACTCTGAACATCAGTAACTTGAGTCACTTTGATCAGTTGTTCATCATTTTCCTCATAAATTTCAGAACCTTATAAACAACCACAGAATTGCTCAACATGTTGAAGTAGAAGTAAATATTTTTATAGTAAACCTAAATAGCTTGTCATATCTCAACTGCCTAATCTAATCCAATGATATCAGTTATATACTATTTTATCCACTGGAATTATAAAGGAGTGAACTCAAAAATACTTTATATTGATTAAACATGAAACATCTTGTCCATAATTTACAACTTACACCTATATCATTATTTCTCTTTCTTTCAAGATAATTTAAATCCTTACAAGTTTGAAACATGTCAAATTTTCGTATAGTAAAATGTTTGTTATTTTCAATCTGGCCTCCAATTGTCACCATAGAATGATATTTATGATCATATTGCAGGAATGCAGTTTCTGTGACAAAGCTCCCTGGAATATGGATTATCACTTTATGCATATTTATAAAAAATAGATCTTGATATTTCCTCCAGATAATAGTGATGGAAAATACATATGTAACAATTAGAATACTAAAAAAAAAAAAAAAAAAAAAAAAAAAAAGGTCATCAATTTTCTATCACTCAGACTTTCTCATAGTTTAAAAATGTAATAATGGCATCTGTTTTCTATTAGATAAATATCTTTCATTGTTCCTTGTCTTACTTCCCTGCTGACCTAAGAATTCTTAAACGGTTCTCATTCTTGTCATTCTTCAAAATATAGAGTAGAGGCTGGATGTCCATAGTTATTCATTTTCAATGAAATAACTATGTATATATGTTTCTGAATTTTCCAGATACTTCATGAATCTTATCCCCCTGTAGATCTACATAAACATTTACCCACTTGGATGAAATTCAGTAAACTCTCACCTCAGGATATCCTGTATGTATGAAAAACAGGTTCAGCCCATGGTTTTGTGAATCCAAACTCTGGTTTTCCTGAACAAATAAGGAATAGCAGATGAATAATAGTTATGGAGTCACTGGAGAGACTGTTCTTTATTGTCCATTTACAAATGGACTCCTTGGGTGACATGAATAAAAATTAAGTATTAAAGCTATAATTCATCTACCTACTTACTCTCATCCGTAGAATTGTTCACCTCTATAAGCTGTAGACAACTCTCACTCTGGAGAGCATATAAAGAAAAAATAAATCATACATGACATTGTTATTTTTAATTACTGATGTACTCTTGGAACGTGCACAGTCAGGATCAGAGAGTAGAGAAAATAAGAATAAAACAGAAGAGATAAAGATTAAAAATAGTAACGTTAAATCATGAGTAATTGAGTAAGGCTTTGAGGACTACAAAACAAAAATTATTTCAATGCAAAAATCTAATAAAAACTCAGTATCCAGCTTAAGTACATCTCTTACACAAAGCTGATTTTACCTTTATAGAGAATAGCTATCAAAAATATCATTCAGCTGTTTTCCTCTGAAATGAGATATCACAGTTCCATGTAACTAGCCATTCAGCTTCATTACTTTTTTTGACACTTTCAACAGTACTCAGTGACAGGTTTATTTTCCATCTGCTGTTGTCTCACTCATAATTTCATAGGATTTCAATAACTTATTTTCAGGTTATGTTTAGTATTTCAGCTATAATATTCACAGCAATAAAAATGCAAAACGTGCTGTTTTAGAAAAGCAGGATACACACCTGCTGGGTCTACCCACAAAAGAAGAAAATCATAAAGGTCAGAGATACTGTTTCAATGTAAATGTCAAGAGGAAATATCCTTTACAGTAAAAACTTATGAATTAAAGTATTTTTTATTAAAAGAGAGACATAAATTTAACATATATATATATATACAAAATCCTCTTTTTTTTTTTCTTTTTTTTTTTTTTCTTTTTTTTTTTTTTTGTATGAATAAGTAGTTTTCACAGAATCAAAGAATGGTTTGAATTGGAAGGGACTATAAAGATCATCTAATTCCAACCCCCCTGCCTTGGGCACAGATGGGTTCTGCTAGACCAGTTTGCTCAAAGCCTCATCCAACCTGCCCTTGAACATTTCCAGGATGGAGCATCCACAACTTCTCTGGGCAACCTCAACTTCACCACCCTCAGAGTAAGGAATTCCTTCTAAATATTTAATCTAAATCTACCCTCTTTCAGTTTAAAACCATAACTTCTTGTCCTATCACTACACTTCCTGACAAAGGGTCCCTATCTAGCTTTCCTGTAGGACAGCTTTAAATGCTAGAAGGCCTCTCTTTATAGGAGAGGTGTTCTAGCCCTTTGATCATCTTCACGGGCCTCCTCTGGACTCACTTGTGCTGAACTCCAGGTGGGGTCTTACAAGAGAAGAGCAGAGAGGAAGAATCACCTCCCTCAGCCTTCTGGCCATGCTTATTTTGATGTAGCCCAGGATGTACTTGACTTTCTGGGCTGCAAGAGAACATTAAAATATCACAGAATCACAGAATGACCAGGGTTGGAAGGGACATCTGAAGATCTCCTAGTCCACCACCCCACCCCGTCAAGCAGGATCACCTAGAACACATTGTACAGGATGGCGTCCAGGCAGATTTTTAATACATCCAGAGAAGAAGACTCCACAACATCTCAGGGCAACTTGTTCCAGCACTCTGTCACACTCACATTAAAGAAACGTCCTCTCATATTCAACCAGAACTTCGTGTGCTTCAGTTTAAGCCTGTTGCTTCTTGTCCTGTCACTGGGGACAATTGAAAAGTAACTGGATCTCAAGAAAAAGAAACTCTCAACACCCTCTCCTCGGATATTTATATACATTGATGAAGTCTCCCCTCAGTCTTTTCTAGGCTAAACAGGCCCCATTCTCTCAGCCTGTCCTCCTACAACTGGTGCTTCAGTACTCTAATCACCTTCCTAGCCCTCCTCTGAACTAGCTCCAGTAGTTCTATGTCCCTTTGTACTGAGGTGGCCAGAACTGGACACAATACTTCAGCTGTGGCTTCAGCAGGGACAAGTAGAGGGGGGAGGATCACCTTCCTTGACTGGCTGGCTATACTCTTCTGAATACACCACTTGGCCTTCTTGATCACAAGGGCACATTGCTGACTCATGGTCAGACTACTGTTCACCAGGACTCCTATGTCTCTCTCTGCAGAGCTGCACTCCAGCAGGTTAGCCTCCAGCCCGTACCTGTGCATGGGGTTATTATTCCCTGGTTGCAGGACCCTGAAGTTGCCTTTGATGAATTTCATGAGGTTCTTCACTGCCCAGCCCTCCAGCCTGTCAAGATCCCTCTGAATGGCATCACAGCCCTCTGGGGTATCAGCCACTACCCCCATCTTTGTGTCATCAGCAAACTTCTTGAGGGTGCACTCCATTCCATACTCCAGGTTGTTGATGAATAAGTTGAACAACACTGGACCCAATACTGACCCCTAGGGGACACCTCTAGCTACGGGCCTCCATCTAGACTGCACCACTAAACACAACACTCTGAGCTCCATCATCCAGCCACTTATCAGTAAACCTCACTGTCCACTCATCTAGGCTGCACTTCCTAAGCTTGTTGATGAGGATGTTATGGGAGGCAGTGTCAAAAGTCTTTCTGAAGCCACGGTAGACCATATCCACCACTCTCCCCTCATCTACCCAGCTAGTCATCTAGACATAAAAGGTTATCAGATTGGTTAAGCATGATTTCCCCTTGGTAAAATAATGCTGACTATTCCTGACAATCTTCTTATCCTCCACATGGTTAGAGATGACCTCCAGGATGAGGAGTTCCATCACTGTTCCAGGGCAGGAAGTGAGGCTGAATGGCTTGTAGTTGCCTGGGTCCTCCTTCTTGCCCTTTTTGAAGACTGGCATAACTTTGGCTTTCTTCCAGTCCTCACACACCTCTTCAGTTCTCCACAACCATTCAAAGATGATGAAGAGTGGTCTAGTGATAACATTGCCCAGCTCCCTCAACACCCATGGGTGCATTCCATCAGGGCCCATGAATTTGTGGATGTCTAGTTTGCTTAGAACATCTCTGACCTGATCCTCTTCAACACCATCCTTCTTTCTCTGGACTTCCTCTCATCTCCAGGATCTGAGATACTTGAGGGGTGATCTTAGCGGTAAAGACTGAAGCAGAAAAGCTTCATTGCCACCTTTTGTTGAGCTTCTTATCAACCAACAGCCCCAGGTCCTTCTCTTCAGGGCTGGTGAGCCTGTATTTGTGCTTAGGATTCTCCAGCCCAAATATGGGACTTTGCACTTGGCCTTGATGAACTTCCCAAGGTTCCCAAAGGCATGCCTCTTAAGCCTGTTAAGGTCCCTTTGGATGGCATGCTTTCCTTCCAGTGCATCAACTGCACCACACAGCTTGGTGTCATCAGCATACTTGCTGAGGGTGCACTCAATCCGAGTGTCCATGTCACTGACAAAAATGTTAAACAGTGTTGGTCTTGTTACCAACCCCTGAGTAACACCGCTCATTACTGATCTCTACTTGGACATTGAGCCATTGACTTCACCACTTTGAGTGCAACCATCCAGCTAGTTTCTTACCCACAATGTGGCCCACCTGTCAAATGCATGCCTTTCCAATTTAGAGACAAGGATAACATGGGAGATGGTATCAAATGCTTAGTACTTCCAGATAGAAAATGTAAGTTGCTCTTCCGTTATGAGAAGATCTTATGGCTCTTCCCTTATCTGCAGCCGCAGATAAGCCTAAGGATTACTTAGGCTATACAAGGTTTGTCAGTCTCTTGGTAGTATCTCTGTTACAAGCCCTGGTAAGCAGCAAACTTCTCTCCAGAGTGTATCAGCCTGACAGATGGGGGCCTCTGTACCACTCAGAAGAGAGATTTCTACTACCTTTACCCATTGTTTTTTCTTATTTGGACTGGTTGATATTATGCAGGGAGCAGACTGGTCTGTGTTACTCAGTTCCACCCATCCTGTGATAGGTCTTTCCTTTTCAGTCTGTAAAGGGGTGAAGCAGTTCTGTAAGGGCACCTCAGGCTTTGAGGGAAGACATCCTTCTGCTGGTCCTCATTGTTGCCAGCTTTCACTCTCCAGTTTCATTGCTCCCCTCCATCCAGTGAGTGCTAGTGAAGGAGTTTCAGGCTGTTTGGTCATGAGTTGTAAGTCTCCTGCAGACTGTGCTAAGATCCATCTAAATCCTCCTCAGCTTCCCTGATGCTATGCAGCCTTCTCACTGCCTCCTGTAGCTTAGCCACCCGGTGCAGGAGGCCCTCCACATCAGCACACCTTTTGCAATCAGGTCTGCCACCTTTCCCTGCCACAGAAGAAAGATCCAGCAGTCAGAAGTCTGCACTGCAGTACCCCTCAGTACCCCTCAGTAGCTCTGTGTGTGGAGGCATCAGCCAGTGCTGAGGTAGACAATGCAGACCATGCAGCCAATGCCTTGGTCTTTGCCCTGAGATGAATACCACCATTCTGCTTGGGTATCAGGTAAAGTGCATGCCCTTGGCCAGTGCAAATCCAGGTGTCAGATCAAGGTATGTTTGGCATCTCTTGCTCAGCCAGTGGAGTGGCCTTTCCTTGAACCGGCGCCATTCTGGTGTCCTCTCACATGAACTGCTATAGCACACTCCTGGTCACTTGTGCTCCCTAGGGGATGCTTATGGGAAATGGAAGGTAGCTGGTATTACTGCTTGCCTGACCTACACCTTGTTAGTCATTCTCATATAGGCGGCCAGTTTTTGATGCATTTCTGCACTCCCCTGGGGCTTCACTGCCTCAGAACCACACACACACACACACTGTGATACCCCATTCCACTTAAATCTAATGAATATTAATTTCTGTGCCAATTACAGTGGCCAAACACACTTTCCCAGATACGTTTAGATTTGTTTATAGGTGTATTTTTATAAGGTCTACCCTAGTTCATACAAATGAGATTTTGAAGATAACATTTGAGGGCCACAGTCTGTGGACAAAATGAGAACTCATTTATCCCTTTGATCGATGAAGATGGCTACATAGTGTGATTTATTTCTCTGTGTGTGCATACCATTATCTAAGAGTGACATCTGAAAAGTTCATATCCCAAATATTCCCACGAATGTTAGCCATCTGTCCTCAAACTAAGTTTTCAAAGACTCAGAGTTTGACTTACTAGGTATTTCTTATCCTCTGTTGGCCATAATTTCACTTTGTATATGACAAGGTTAAATATGGACCAGGCTACTGAAAAAATGAGATACATAAGGCATACATTTCTCAATTCCATATTTTTCTCACCAGAAAGTTGTAAAATTATTTAAAAAGGATTTTCAAGGAAAAATGTAGAAAGAACCCACACAGGATCATGGGGTCCAACTCTTGGCTGCACACATGGACATCCAAAAGTCAAACCAGATGTCTGAGAGCATTGTCCAAATTCTTCTTGACCTCCAGCAGGTTTGGTGACATGACCACTGCTCTGGGGAGTTTATTTCAGTGCTTGACCACCCTCTGTGATGAATTTTTTCCAGTCTGAACTTCACTTCTTGCAGCTTCATGCTGTTCCCTCAGTTTCTGTTGCTGGTCACTAGAGAGAAGACAGAAAATTGCATGTGAGAAAAAATTGACTTCTTACTAAACCTTGAGATCAGTTTTCAGTGAGACATTTGTCCTTTCCACAAAGGTATCTGAAAAAGCAGTTTCTCTCTTAAGGATGTCCTTCTGTTACATAAGACAGCCAGCTTAGCATTTTTAGTGCTTTAACACAAGGAAATGCATTATGAGAAATTAAGATGACTTTGGTACACATCCTCTAAACCTTGTATGTTGCCTGTTTCAAAGAAGAAAACTCATTTTCATGCAGACTACTTCATTAAATGGTTTTCAAACTGTTGTTGCTATATGTCACTGACCTTTTCATATTTTCTGCCATTGTGTTAAAGGAGAACATAGACTTTCAAAGCAAGCATCAGTACTTTGAATGAATGAGTGACTTACTGTAATTAGCAGGGCCTGGGTGAAGAGGTTAAACTTTTTCTACTATTCTGCCAGAGAAGATTTCCAACATGAATTCTTAGAATGAGGGTATTGGTTTAATTCCTGCTAATTTGCAGAAAATTACCAAAGTTTGTTCAGAAATTAGACTCCACTGATACTTTAAATATAAAAATTATTTTAACTTCATATTTGTTCAAAATCTTGTCTAGTTCACAGCCTACAAAATATCTGTTCCTATTTCAGCAATAAAGGACAATTGCAGAAAATTTAACACAGAAATTAATTAAACTTCCCCACTTTGCTATAACCTGATTATTCTATACAGTCTTCTTCACCTTCATGGTCTTTTTCTTTTAAACGACAGAGTTTAGCCTTTTCAGTAACATACATTTCAGAAGCACATGTATTAATCCTGGATTTACAGAAAATTTTGTGTGTGTAGAAATTTTGGTATAAGCTGAATAAGAAAATACACTGGAGTATATCAGAGAGAAACGTGTGACATTTCAGTACAGAGGTTGTCTTTTGGAAAATTTCTTATCACAACTTCATAGACCTGCTATTCTTCCTCCACACATACATTTAACTCTGTACATCAGATAGTGTATGTCAGAGTAACATTTATATATTTTAGATGTTTGCAACATAATTCTCAGTTTGGGTTCTCTGGGAAAGACAATGTAATAAGAGGAATTTGTCAAGCTTTTGACTCTCTTGTCTGTGCCTGTTATCCCTAGCAAAAACAGTGATGGGAAGAGCAGATGGACAAGCATCATTCCTCCACATGTAACTTTTGCTCATTATGTATGACTGATCACTGCCTGGAGAACTTCCACAAATCTTTCAGTGCTATAACTATAGCATTTATATAATTTTCCTAGTAACCAAAGAGTTAACAAAGCCAATTAACCATTCAAAAGATAACTTCTGAGATGCTTTTCAAAGACAGATACTTAATTCAGCTTCCTAACTCCACTTTTTATAGGTAGTGGTTCAGTTTTAAAGTCTGTTTATAACTTTAGCTTTCACTAATTTCATTAGGACCCACAGCATCACCTGTAATTTAAGGTGTTTTCTAAATGCTTGCAAAACACTCACTTTAGGCTCATATTTATAAACAACCTGTGGGTAAAAAGTTATAAAACAAAGAAATATCCTTTCTCTGCACCATTGGTTCAGTATCCTCCCACCATTAGCAAAATCCCAAGTAGTGTTGACCTCAGTGCCAGGGAAGATCATGGAGCAGATTATTTTGAGTGTCATCATGTTGCACTTGCAGGGCAAGCAGGTGATCAGGCCCAGTCAGCATGGGTTTATGAAAGGCAGGTCATGCTTAACGAACCTGATCTCCTTCTATGACAAAGTGACGCGCTGGGTGGATGAGGGAAAGGCTGTGGATGTGGTCTACCTTGACAACAGTAAACTGTTGACACCGTTTCCCTCAGCATTCTCAGAAACTGGCTGCTCATGGCTTGGATTGGCATACGCTTCAGTGGGTTAAAATGTGGCTGGACAGCCGGGCCAAAAAGGTTGTGGTGAATGGAGTCAAATCCAGTTGGACGCCGGTCACTAGTGGCATTCCCCAGGGCTCAGTACTTGGCAAGTCCTCTTTAATATCTTTATCAATGATCTGAATGAGGGGATCGAGTGCACCTTCAAAAAGTTCAAGGATGACACCAAGTTAGGTGCATGTGTCAATCTGCTCGAGGGTAGGAAGGCTCTGCAGGAGGATCTGGATAGGCTGGACAGATGGGGTGAGGCCAACTGTATGAAGTTCAACAAGGCCAAGTGCCGAGTCCTGCACCTGGGGCGCAATAACTCCAAGCAGAGCTACAGATTGGTAGATGAGTGGTTGGAAAGCTGCCAGGCAGAGAAGGACCTGGGAGTATTGGTTGATAGTCAGCTGGATATGAGCCTGCAGTGTGCTCAGGTGGCCAAGGAGGCCAACAGCATCCTGGCTTGTATAAGAAGCAGTGTGGCCAGCAGGGCTAGGGAAGTGATTGTCATCCTGTACTCGGCTCTGGTGAGGCCATACCTCAAGTACTGTGTTCAGTTTTGGGCCCCTCGCTACAAGAAGGACATGGAGGTGCTCGAGCGAGCCCAGAGAAGGGCAACAAAGCTGGTGAGGGGTCTGTAGAATAAGTCTTACAAGGAGCAGCTGAGTGAGCTGGGTTTGTTCAGCCTGGAGAAAAGGAGGCTCAGGGGCGACCTTATTGCTCTTTATAAGTACATTAAAGGACACTGTTGGAGTCTGTACTCAAAGTGCAGCCTCAACATTGGTGTTACATCAGGCTGGTTGTCAGTCACCAGTGGGGTCCCCCAGGGCTCCACTTTAGGGCAAGTTCTTTTAAATGTTTTCATAAATGATTGGGATGTAGGACTAGAAGGAGTTTAGATTAATTTTGCTGATGATACTAAACTGGAAGGAGATGTTGACTCTGTTGAAGGTGGAAATGCCTTGCAGAGAGATCTGGAAAAATTGGAGAGCTGGGCAATCACCAACTTCAAGAAGATTAACAAGAGCAAGTGCTGAATCCTGCACTTGGAAAGGGGCAACCCTGGCTATATATATGGACTGGGGGATGAGATGCTGGAGAGTAGCCCTCCACAGAGGGATCTGCGCCTTATGGTTGATAGAAAGCTAAATATGAGCCAGCAGTTTGGCAGCCAGGAAGACCAACCATACCCTGGGGTGCATCAAGCACAGCATCAGTCAAGGGAAGTGATTGTTCTTCTCTACTCTGCACTGGTACGGCCTCACCTCAAGTACTGCGTGCAGTTTAGGGAACTGCAATACAAAAAGGATGTGAAACTGTTGGAGAGTGTCCAGAGAAGGGCTACAAAGATGGTGAACGGACTAGAGGGGATGACATACGAGAAGAGGCTGTGGTCACTTGGCATGTTCAGCCTGGAAAAGAGGAGGCTGAGGGGAGATCCTGTCATCATTTACAACTTCCTCATGAGGGGAAGTGGAGGGGCAGACACCGATCTTTTCTCTTTAGTGATCAGTGATAGGACTCATGGGCATGGTGTCAAGCTGTAACAGGGGAGGTTCAGGCTGGGTATCAGGAAAATTTTCTTCACTCAGAGAGTTGTCACACACTGGAACAGACTCCCCAAGAATGTAGTCATGGCACCAAGCCTACTGGAGCTTAAGAATCATTTGGACTATGCTCTCAGTTATATGGTCTCATGAGTGGAGCCAGGGGTTGGACTTGATGGTCTTTATGGGTCCCTTCCAACTTGGGATTTTCTATGATTCTATGAATACAGAGGAAAGTACAGCATTTCCTTAGTCCTGCTGGCCACACTCTTTCTGATACAAGCCTAGGTGCTGTTGAACATCTTTGCCACTTAAGCACACTGCTGGCTCACATTCAGTTAGCTAATGACCAGTACCCCCGAGTCCATTTCTACTGAGCAGATTTCCGTCCACTCCTCCCCTGTACTGTAGCAGGGGTTGTTTTGCCCCAAATGCAGGACAGCTGACCAAATTGGCCAAAGGGCTATTCCATACCATTTGAAGTCATGATGAACAATTAATATTGGGTGACTGGCCAGGGTGGGAGGGACCAGCTGCTCAGGGATAGGTCAGGAATCAATCAGCAGGCAGTGAGGAACTGCATTGTTAATCAGTTAATTTGTACACATTATTAATAGTAGTAGTGTTATCATCATTGTTATTGTTATTGTCTTTTCTGTTGTAATAAACTGTTTTTATCTCAACCCACAGGCTTTCATTTCATTCTGATTGTCTCCCCCATGCCAGAGAGGGATGAAAAAACAGCTGTAGACTTGCATACATCTTATTGGAGTAGCATGTCATTAACCATTTCCTTGTGGATTATGAGGGCTTCATTCTTCTCATTCTCCCTATCTACAAGCTTAGGAGGACTGGGTACCCAGAGAACAACTGCACAGCCTCACAACATCTTTATATTCCTCCTGAGTGACCTGCCCCTCTCTCCAATGGTCACAGACCCTCTTTTTCTTCCTGAGATTCAGCCACAGCTCTCTGTTCAGCCAGGATGGTCTTCTTCCACACCTGCTCCTGCATCTTTAAGATTTCCTTCTTGAAGAGCGTCCAGCCTTCCTGGACTCCTTTGCCCTTCAGGACTGCCTCCTAAGGTACTCTGCCAACCAATCTCCTATACAGACCAAAGTCTCTCGAAGTCCAGGGTAGCAATTCTGCTAACCCCATGCCTTGCTTTTTCAAGAATCAAAAACTCTATTAACTTGAGATTGTTGTGTCTGAGATGGCCTCCAGCCTTCACATCACCTACAAGTCCTTCTCTGTTAACAAGCAAAAGATCCAGCGGGGCACCATCCCTCATTGGCTCACTCACCAGCTGCACCAGGGAGTTATCTTCCACACGCTCTAGAAACCTCTCAGACTATTTTCTCTCTGCTGCATTGTATTTCCAGCAGACATCTGGTAAGTTGAAGTCCCCCACAAGAACAAAGGCTACAGATTGTGAGACTTCTCCAGCGGCTTGTAGAATATTTTGTCTGCCTCTTTGGCCTTGTCAGGCAGCCTGTAGCAGACTCCCACAATGCCATCTGCCTCGTGGCAGTAAGAGTCTGATACCTCATGTGATAATACTGAAAGTGATATACCACGTAAACAAGGACTTGATGTGATTGAATGATTTGAATGATTTACCTGAACAGCAAGTTGAGAACACATTCTTGGTATTTCTATTTGAGTTCTATTGCATTAGTAACCAGGTAACTAGGAAGGACATCGTTGTTATACCTTAGAATAGAGACCTCCAGCGGGTTACTGGAAAGAAGAAAAGAGTGAGCCTCTTCGTTTAGAGTAACAGATTTCTGTTTTTGCTTTAGCAATAACTTAATCCTTCACTTGGAATTCTTATATAAAAATACATTTCCTCTCAGTACCTAATACTGTTTTCTACCTGCGTTCTTTATTAATTACTTTCACAAAATGTATTACATAACGATGCATTTCTAAAGCTGATTGAGTTTGCAGTGACATGATGCAATATGCTGTTTTGCTGATCTTTATCTCTAGTGGCCCAGCTCTTTGATAAGTACATAGAATTAGAAGAGAAGTAGCATCTTAATGGTAGAGCTTGTGCTAGCAGCTGTTGTGCTAGTAGCTTTTAGAGTTAGATCGGATTAAATAAATGAGTACTCTTTTTTTTTAATAATTTATTTAGGATTTCTGGAATTTTAATTATGTCAATTAATTGAGCAAGTCAGTTAAATTGATGAAGAATGATTTATGCAAACAAAATTTAGAGATGCAGAAAAGGATGTTTAACAGATCATGAAGTAAATTAAAAATAAACAGAAAAGCTACGAAGTCAACATCAGTATGCTTGCAAAATAAATCTTTGAACAAAAGATTAAAATTTAAAAATGGATCAAAATGTAACAATGGATAGAAAATTAAAGACAGATTGAAGTTGGCATTTCAAGAGCTTAGCAACTGAGCAGAAAAATGCTGTCTTAGCCCAAGTAGTCTGTGCAAGCGTAGTCATGAAACAACTAAATTGAAGTCAAACTGTCTGTATTATATAAATGAGAAACCTGCCAGAGCAGAGATGACAGAGCTGAAGAACAGATTCAGCTCTGACCATAAATGTTCTCTTAAGTCAGTAGGTGTTTTGCAAAAGGCTTTACCCCTCATTCCCATGCACCTAATATCTATTGCAAATTTTGCCCAAAGAATGCAAAATAAAATGATAATGATGGAGGTATTAGAGGGCTATCTGTAAAATGTCTTTAGTATACAGTTTTTCCTGATACTGATGTTATACTGAGTATGAGCTCAGAAAACAAACTGTAGAAAAAAAAATAAAAAATAAAATAGTGATTTGGTTTTGATTACTGCTTGATTGGTTTGGTTTGGTTTTAATTTTGAGTTGTGAACGATACAGAGTAGAGAAAATAAGTCATTTTAAAGTCCTATAAAAAATAAAAATAAATAAATAAATAAAAGACAAATTTTAATAAGCAGTTAAAACATGATCGTAATGGAAAGGAGTATTATGTGCACAGTTACTCTGAATAACACTACTCTGTCATATACATGAATAACACTACTCTGTCATATAGAAGACATATAGTCAAAATACAAAAGGTCACAATTTAAATGCATCAAGAAGATTTTATACAAATCTCCTTGATTATATGTAAATAATGAGAAAATGTTTAGAACTCATCTCAGAAATGTATTAAAAATATATATTTGTGTTTTAAGTAGACTTTGGATGAAGCGTTTCTTTCTGTTTTCTTTGTAAAAGATATATAACACTGCCAATATATTTTATGAAGCTATGTGAATTTTGAATTGTTCACTCTGAAAAAAAAAATCAATTTCCTAGGGGGGAAAACTAAATGGTCTGTTATCAATACTATCTTCATCAAAAATCCAAACACTGCACTGTATGAGCTTTGATGAAGCAAACTAACTCTGCCCCAGACAAAACCATGACAATATCCACACATTATTCTATGCCATTTACATCATGTTTAGGTCCCACATCAATCACCACCCTTCAATACCACAGATATCGTTCCCTTAGTCTAAGGGCCACCCCTGTGACATGTCCATAAAATGTTCATAAAAAATCCACTGAGTTCATTTACTCCATAACTTAGCTTCTGTCTGTTACAGTGGTTGCTCAGGACAGGAGAGGTGGTGTGATGCATAGAGTTACTGGATGTCAAATCTAGTTCAGGTTGGGCTGCTGCTGTGCATGTACCGTATCTTGTAAAGTTGATCCTCTCTTGGTTTGAGTGGTTCCTGCTATAACATGCAACTCCGATCATGGGTTACAACAGTGTAAAGGTACCATTACATTCTCCACCCCTGTTCCCTTCAGACCAGGCTAAAGTGTTTAACATTGCAATGAACTCCTCCCCTTTCCCCTGGCTAGGCTAGTACCAATGAGTTCCTGATACAGTGTTTCCTACAACATGCAACTCAGATCATGGGTTACAACAGATTAAAATTTTCTCCATTATATTCTCCACTCCTGATCTGTTTGGACTAGGCCACAGTTTAAATTACATTTTTAAATTACATTACAATGGACTCCTCTCACTCTTGCTGCAGACTGATCTTGTCCATTGGCCAAAGTCCCTTTGAGGTGCAGCTGTTCTGGCATGGCCAGAGTCTTTCATCCATGAGTCCCTTCAGAGGTCTACCTACTGTGTCATGGTCTTATCTATACCACAGATGCTATGAGGCCTATCTGCTCTGGAGTGGATTTATTGTAGGGCCACAGCCTCTTCAGAAGTATACCTGCTGCAGCTACTTTATTTCTATTAACCTGTGTATTGCATAAAAGCTCAATATTCAACAAAGGAACAGTGTTGTGAGTTGAACTCAGCTGGCCACCAGATGTCCACCAAGCCACTGTCTCCTCAGCACGAAAATGGGAGAAAATAAGATGAAAGAGCTTGTGGGTTGAGATAGAGGCAGAAAGACTGTTTAACAAATGCCGTTATAGGCAAAACAGAAAAATTAAAAGTAGATTTGGATGGTGAGGGGAAAAAAAATATATAACTAAAAAAAAATATTCAAGAATTTCTTTATTCCCAGGCTGAACCTCATTTCTTCATTTCTGATTCTTCTAACTCCTCTCCACTCTTTTAGGAGTATTGGTTGATAGCTGGCTGAATATGAGCCAGCAGTGTGCTCAGGTGGCCTAGAAGGCCAACAGCATCCTGGCTTGTATAAGAAGCAGTGTGGCCAGCAGGGCTAGGGAAGTGATTGTCGCCCTGTACTCGGCCCTGGTGAGGTCACACCTCGAATACTGCATTCAGTTTTGGGCCCCTCACTACAAGAAAGACATCAAGATGCTCACAAGAGTCCAGAGAAGGGCAGCAAAGCTGGTGAGGGGTCTGGAGAACAAGTCTTACGAGGAGCAGCTGAGGGAGCTGGGTTTGTTCAGCCTGGAGAAAAGGAGGCTCAGGGTTGACCTTATCGCTCTTTAGAAGTACATTAAAGGAGGCTGTAGTGAGGTGGGGGTTGGTCTATTCTCCCATGAGCCTGATGACAGGACAAGGGGGAATGGGCTCAAGTTGTGCCAGGGGTGTTTTAGGTTGGATATTAGGAAGAACTTCTTTACTGAGAGTGTTGTTAGGCATTGGAATGGGCTGTACATGGAAGTGGTGGAGTCACCATCCCTGGAGGTCTTTAAAAGATGTTTAGATGTAGAGTTTAGTGATATGGTTTAGTGAAGGACTTGTTAGTGTTAGGTCAGAGGTTGGAGTAGGTGATCTTGAGGTCTCTTTCAACCTAGACAATTCTGTGTTTCTGTGACCTCAAGCAGTGGAGAATGAGGCAATGGAGAATGAGGGTTGCAGCCAGGTCACTAAATTTTGTCTCTACTATTCCTTTCTCCTTACACTCCTCCCCTCTTTCAGTGTGGAGATAATCCTACCAGATACAGTCCTTCACAAACTGCTCTGGCATAGATCCTCCTGACAAGGTACAGCCCCTCAGGAATAGACTCGGGCATGGCTATCCCATGGGCTACAGTTCCTGCAAGAAAAACTGCTACTGCATTGGGTCCTTAACAGGCTACAGTGTGTTTATCCATCCTGGTGTGGTGGTCTGTGAACTACTGGTGAATCTCTGTTCTGGTGCCTAGAGCACATCTTCCCCTCTTTCTTCAGTCACTTTGTTGTCTGTGGGACTGTTTCACTTTCTTCTCACTCCTCTCTCTTACAGTTTCTATGCATTGTTTTTTACTCTTTCTTAAACACGTTGTCATAGAAGTGCCTCAGCTTTGGCCACCAGCAGGGCCATTTGGAACCTGTCTGGAACTGACTTTGTCCAACATGGGGGCAGCCCTTCATCTCCTCAACCAGAGTCCATCCCTAACAAACTGGTAACTACCAACATTTTGCTTCATAAACTCAATACAAAAAGTCATGCCATTTCAATATCCCAGACTGTTAACCACCACATAAACTAACTGTTATACTTTATCCAGAGTTGGATATTTTAGTCATGTCATGACATGCTTTATTTCCTACAAGAATATACAGTTGACACTCCATTTTTTTCTGCTCTATTATATTATTATCATTCTTCTTTTCGCAAACTAATTACTTAATTGGTAATTTAATTTAATTGACTTGTTGTCTATCATCACTGAGACTATGTACATTGGTTTTGCAACTACCTAACACTGCTTTGGATGAAGCTATAAAACTAAAAGCAAAGTCTCCTTGATTACTGCTAGAAATTAATGTTTGAATGTTTCTCCATATATGAAACTAAGGTTATATGTTATAAGCTAATAAAATGACAATGAAATACATTGAAGTTTCTGCCCATAAAGATTCCTAAATTTACTTATTGAATTTATATATGGAGTAGTAACACTACACATTTTTTCTATGACCAGGAAAACAAATCAACAAACATAGCAAAATAACTGGAACAGAGCACGGATAAAAAATAGTTGTTGATCACATAATTTATTGTAATGTATGAAAGAAAGTTATTCTCTCACCAAAACGATTCATAAGACCTGAAAAATATTCATTAAAGAGTATTCATTACTTACATAGTTGTTGGTTACATAGAGAGTAACCATTACTGCATAACAGCTGGTGTCCATTAGTACTTGTTTATATCTTATATAATAATAAAACTTTCAGTGCTGAAACACTTTCTGTTTCATTTGACTAGCAGGTATAAGAGGTAAAGAACAGTGTGTTTTGAATCCCATACACTAACTGAATTTTTAGTATAACTTTATAGCTTCCCAGGAGACCTTTCCACTCATGTTGATGTTGTAAAAAGATGAAACACAAAACAAAAGTAAACAAAAAGCAAAACAAACAACAACAAAAGATAATAGAACACATTTTCATCCTCTTCTGCATCTCTCCACCTAACTCTAGTTCCTGGCACAACCTATTACACACATGAGGACACACATCTCTTCAGTTGTTTTATATCCATCCAATCAATCATTTCTTGCCTTACAGCAACATGTTCAGTTCAAGCCTTTTTTTTTTCTTTCTCAGTGACAAAAAGCTAACTGTCTAAACAGAAAAATATGCATCACTTTCACATCATGTAGGTGTACTACCAAGTAGAGTCAATGAACATCTCAACATTATTATCAATCAACAGTGACAAAAGGATATAACAGCACATGACTATGGTCATCAAAAAGAGGGAAAATGTTTTACCGGTACCATTTCTTAGGTTGCTCTGACATGTTGAAAGCAGAGTACAAAAAAGGATTGCAAAACATTTAGGTCTTAAAGAGAGAGTATGCACAAAAAGGAATAAGAAGCAATTCTTGACAGAGTAAATTAATTTTCTGTGTAGATTTATTTAAGAATACTTGTATCACGCAATTTTATATGTGACAAATTTTCTAATTTTTTTAATAGGTAATTCTGGAAAAAAAAAAAAAAAAAAAAAAGCATAAATATATTTTTGAAAACATATGTTTAAGGTAGAAAACTATCTAATTTCATGAGAAATTAAGATTTTAAAATGCTGCTCTAGAGCAGCTTTTGCAGTTAGGAATAGCGAATAATAAAACTTACAACACTGAAGGTGGTGTTTGACACTCCCCCCCAAAAAAAAAAAAAATCTCTAAGACATTAGATATGTAGCAGAGTAGGGCTGGACTGTGTATCATATCCATATATTTTGGTCTCTTTTTCTACAAATAACAAGATAAATTATAGGGAAGAGATCACATCAAGCTCTTTCTCCAGCAGAAAACAAAGATGCAGCTGGAGTCAGAAGTCAGAAGAAGATCAAAATTGCTTAGAGTCCCACAGTTCATGTGTAGAATAAGATGTTAATGGTTCCATAATAGGATTTTCCTGGATATTTAATATTAAGTGGTCCATTGTCCTGTTAGGCCTGTACTTTTCATTAACTGGAAAGGAAATTACTTCTATCAAGAGAAAGAAAAGGTGTTTCTTCACAACTGTGAAAGTGCACTTTTTTCACTTTTTTTTACTTTTTTTTTTTTTTTGTGGGGGGGTACTTATAAATGATTTTTTTTTATCTCCAAAAAGTCTCAGATGCTTCTAACTAAACATCTAAATCACCTTCAGATATGTATAGTTTCATAATGATAGATCTAAATGTGCAGTTTTAGGAATTATGAAAAAAGATTAAAAATTATGTAAGGTTTAATAAACTGTAAGTGTCAGAATCAAGCTATATTCCAGCAATTTGGAATACTTTTTAAGTGTTGATTACAATGAGAATAAACCCAAGTTAGTAACACAATAAATCTTTAAGATTTGACCTCAAAATCATTTGTAAGCTTAGTTCAGAATTGGCCTCTATTTTCTCCCTATCAGTGGAAAATTATTGTTTTGTTTTGTTTTGTATATTTTTCATTTTTTTCTTTCCAAGTGTTTGTAATTAAGAATGGAGTCATTCTGACACGGTACAGCTGATTCCACAAACCAATGGGAAGTCTGAAATACAGGGCGTAATCTGAACTGAAGTTTTCAGTGCATTTGTAGAAAGATATAGAGGCTATATTACAATCTTTACCTCTACCTCTGTGACTAT
The DNA here is from genome assembly GCF_964035555.1 of Netta rufina. NCBI lineage: Eukaryota > Metazoa > Chordata > Aves > Anseriformes > Anatidae > Netta > Netta rufina. The sequence continues at coordinate 42,866,745 of NC_140126.1, forward strand.
GAGAATACCAGTAAAATAATCAGTCTCAAGGCCAATTTATTTTATTGGTATATTTTAACTACAGACCCTGTCACAGTTTTAGCTTGTGTCAACTAACACTTTTGTGAATAAAAACTGGGCGCTGGGCTGTTCATAATCTCCCTTCATGGGCAGGAGAAGACTATGTCATTTTGACATGTTGCCATTGGCATGTCTCTGCCATGATTTTCCAGCTGGCTTTGACTCCATATGCATGCACCCATCTAATAAACAAGAATCTGTCTTTATCATGCAATCATCATGCTGCTCATCATCGTAATACATGCTCTCAGGAACTTCAAAGCAAATTCATCTCACAGCTGCCTCTACAAAGTGTTTGGGTGAAAGGACAGTGCCAAAAAATTTGCCATTCAGAACCTAAGAATCTGCCTTTGCCTTCAAGATCTTTCCCTTCCAACAGCTCTTTAAGACAAACACCTCAATGTAAGAACCCTCAGGATAGCTGAAGTCTGGGGAAACTGTGTTGTTTATGCTGCCACCCACTGTCAGGCCCATCAGCGGACCTGAGATTTCTCAATTTGCTTTCTGGGTTGTTGCTAAGGGAGAGAAGAGGAAAGTAGACAAGGACATGTTTCAAGTTAAGAATCTTATTGGCAGCAGCCAGACCACTCATAACTAAGAAAGGAGCTTAGTGAAAGAAGGTGAGTCTCTCATATCTATAGCTGACAATCTTCTGTAACACTTGCCATGGTGATGCCAGTAATTGCTGAAGAGAAGGTGACTTCATCATCCTGTTGTCTTGCGGAGCAGAATCCCACTATCAGGGTGGTCAGGGAGGATGCAGAAAATACATCTATGCCTACGTTACAGACCGCCTTGCTCTGGTAGAGATACATGTGTATAACCACTCATGTGCTTGTGACCTCAGGGACCTCCTGCATGCAAGGAGAAAACAGAATCATAGAATCATTCTTGTTGGAAAAGACCTTTAAGATCATCTATTCCAACCTTTAATCTAGTATGGACAAGCCCACCACTACACCATGCTACAAAGTTCTACATCTACATGTTTCCTGAAGACCTATGATTCAATCATTTCCCGGGGCAGCTTATTCCAATGCCACACAACCCTTTCAGTAAGGAAATTTCTCCTAATATCCAACTTAATCCTCCCCTGGTGCAACTTGAGGCCATTTCCTGTCTTACCACTTGGTGCTTGAGAGAGAGAAATCCTCACCTCACTATAAACTGCTTTAAGGTAGTTGTAAAATATAATAAAGTCTCCCACAAGCCTTTGTTTCATTAGAATAAACAACCCCAGCTCCCTCAGCCACTATTCATAAAATTTGTTCTCTAGACCTTTCACCATTGCCCTGCTTTGGACATAGTCCAGCACCTTGGTGTCCTTCCTATAGTGAAGAAGCCCAAAACTCAACACAATACTTCAAATGCACCCTCACAACGTACTAGTGGAGAGGAAAGTACATCATTTTCCTAGTCCTGCTGGCAACATCATTTCTGATACAAGCCAAAATGCTGCTGGTCTTGTTGGCCGCTTGAGCACACTGTTGGCTCACATTCAGCTGGCTATTAACAAATATTATGGCATCACTACTGTATACACACTTGGCACTGTACATCTGTTTCTCAATGGTCAGTCCTTCCTGCATACTCCAGGAAGGAAGAAATACAGCAGACCAGAATTTATGAAATTTACACGCATCATCTAGACAAAGCAGACAACACAGGAATACCTCCTTCTCTGCCCTAGACCCCATTCCACACTTACAGTGTACTCAGGAGTAAATCAAACACAAGGTTTTTAGACCTCCAGACCTCTGCATTCCCCATTTCACACATTGCCTGTGATTTTGTGTGCACATAGTGTGTCAGGGTATAAAAGGTCCACCCTGGCCCAGCATTCTTGGATTGTGCCATTACCATGGCAGGCCTGGCTTAGGATCTAGGAAAAGAAATATCATGTACTGCCCACTAAATATTTTAAGGGATTCTCTGAGGAGACTAGGGATTAGAGTTCAATTGAAACATATTTTCCATGGGATCTTTGGCTAAATAAGAAAAAAATTGTAATATGTGTTCTGCAGTAAATCACCTGGGTGATTAATTTAGACATCTTACAGTGTTGCAGTAACAGAAAAGGTGCATAATGCTAGACTGTTCTAGATATGATCAAGCACTGGCATGACTGATCCCTGATATACAGTAAAATAAGGTGGTACATTTCTGCTCCTCCAGAAAATATTATTAGCTCTTTTCCTTTTGTCAGCCCAAAGAACACCAGCAGCAACAGCAGATATAAAACTACAAAGAGAGCTACCAAGATTTAGCAGAAAAACATACAACATCATGTTATGGCCTGCTCTTCTCCATCTCTAGAATTGCTTTTTCATTAAATATCCAGCATGCAATAATCAAGATATACAGAACACTGGATATAGTTTCAGAATACATCATCCTCTCCATCTGAGCACAACCATATTAGACGAGAATGGGTCATTCTTTTCAACCCCTACATAAGCAGTCATGTAAGGACACAGCCTGATAGAAAATAAGACTACCCTCAAATGCTATTGGAAAGTTTGACCTTACTATGCAGGTCGCCATGCAGAAAAAGGACTCAGGCAACAGCACATTGTATTGTACATATTCAATTCCCACCACAGACTGTCTTTCACCTCAGATAGATTTCCTTCACAGGTATATGATATGGTGGCTTCACAACCTGATTTGAAGTCCCTCTAAGATAACAGGTCTGCCAACACTAAATTGGAGAGCATTGGCTCCTGTTTTACAATCTACAGAAAGTGTAATTTGATCTTTTCCAGCTGCAGACATGGAATTCCACAATAAATGTTTTAATGTCCACTTTTCAGAGTAGACCTCAGAATGCAGAAAAGTCTACTGAAATAACGTACATACCTGAATAACATAAGCTAGCGGTGAACTATGTCATTGAAGAAGGTACTGATTAAAAGTAGAAAACTGGATGATTCAAAGGAGAAGAAAGACAAAGAGCTTTTCAGGAGGTCTTCGCTTCTGTTCTCTCTCAGTGAGCAGCTACCAGACCCAAATTTTTTATTGAAGTGTTAGGATATGGGTAGGGATGAGATGGCTGGAGAAGCCTGTGTAAAGCACTGAGAAAGAAAGATAAAACTGCACAGAGAAACAGTAGAATCGGAGAACTATGAGAGAGAAATTTCTGAATAGTATGATGCTATTCAGCTGTTAAGGACAGGGGTTATGACAATAAATGCAAACAAAGAATCTCCTTGTGTCCTCAGCTCAAGCTGAGGCTGCAGACAGAGGAAAAAATATGAAGGATGCTTAAAGTCAGACTGTGTTTCTTTGAAGAAGTAACACCAGGAGCCAGTGGAGAGGGATGAAATTGTATGAAGAGTTTAGATAAACTAGAGAAACCAAGTCTATTATTTGACTACTGCAACATGAAAATATGATGTTTTGTTGCTATAGTGTTTGTAAGAACTGTGATGGAACTAATCCAGAGCCAAATGGGTGCAGATGGTTTAATGCACTTCTCTGCTTTTTTCTGTCACCACATTCTAGTATAACACTGAGAGCAGAAGGTTCAAAGTCTGAGCTTGTTACGGTCACTCTGCCTAGAAGAGCCTGTCCATGCCTTCATATATATTCTGTAAAGCACATCAATCAGTGATGATCAACACTGATATCACTACCATTCAGAGCAACTCTGACCATTTAGGTTTGCCACCTTGCAGCACACCAACAGAGTGTGTGACCCATCATAACCTGTAGGACCTCACTGAATGTGGTCCTACTACTCAGCATGTGGTGCTGTTGAAAAATGTCTGGGTATTCCATGCTAATCAACAACTGCCATGAGGCAGAGATATGCAGACCCACACAGGTTGAGAATCATGGATGCTCTCCTGATCTTGCTCCTGAACAAAGGAGAACTGAAAGCATTTGGCATCATGAGAGTTGCGAACACAGACTTTCATAGTGTTAATTAAGCTTATTCATTGGTCTTTAAAACTTGTAGGGTAAGAAAGTGCTAACTTCTGAGGTTGAAAATCTGATAGGACACCTGTAAAGAATATTAGATAGGAACATAAATCTGCTAAAAGACTCTTAAGTACTTGTGGCTGCTGACCTGAACATTATATATCTTCCTTGATTTTATTGTTGAAACCTGGTCATGGGTGAATGACCTCACTCTTCACCTTCAGGGCATGGAAGGTCAGCATCACACTATCCACTGACTTTCTAGATCTTGTGGAAATTAGAGATGTGTGAGGGACAGCAAGAGCATAGGGACATAGGTATGATATTTCTCAATGGTCATACCGCAGGTGAGAAAAGATGATTCTGTTTTGGTGGACAGTGTGTTTGCTGTATGGGGCAGTATTGTACCAGCTGACTTGAAAGCAATGGAACATGGCTTTTGAAATAGCCAGAGTATCTTTCTTCCCCTATCCTAGCTTTCAAAATATATATATGTATATATAAAAGAACATGAAACAGGGATAGGTGGTGAAAATAGTAGCTGTCTGCTCAGAAGAAATGATTACATCAAGAACAATATTTTCTCATTTGCCATGAGTTTGAATTAATAAAATATTGCATTTTCTAGAAATCTTTTCTTTTAGTATTTGATACAGACTATGGAAATATTACCTGTTTCTGAATGTCATTTCAGTTTTAAATCTGTGTGTATTTAATACATTTTGGAGTAAAAATAGTATAACTGGATCCCCTGCTTTGTATGTTATATAACTTTTTTGACTTTTGTTGGGTTTTGTTGTTTGTTGGGAAGGAGGGGAACTCTTTATTTTTCTCCATTTTTTTCTCTATTCCAGTATTAATGATATAGTGTCTTCTTAATTTGTAAAGTTATGCCAGAAAAACAAAAACAAACAAACAAAAAATTATTGATTCATTAATGAACCTTTTTATTATAGACTCTATATGTTGTTTCTATATATAAAAGAAAAAAAAAATGTGGTGGTGGTGGCGGGTTTTTGTTTGTTTCTTTCTTTCTTTCTTTCAAAATTATGTTTCAATACTTTTTCTATAAATCAACGTAGACTGTAACAACAACAACAACAACAAAATCTTCTGTATGTAGGTACTTAAGACCAAGATTAACCTTTCAAATTTCTCTTTACTAAAAAAAAAAAAAAAATGGATTGAATTTTCTTGAGTCTTTCATTATATTTTTTATTTTCCTGGCTTCAAATCCTTATTATACATCCTTTCTAAATGCTCTAACTTGCTCTAACCATCTGTTAAGATTGTGCAACATGTGCAACATTCTGCTGAGGACCTCATTAATCTCATCCTTACTTCTACTCGATATGGCATTACTTACATTTCAGCACTATTGCTTCTGGACAAAATGCAGAACTCAAATCAGAGTTCTGTTAACCTGTTAACCTAAGAATAATACATTTAATTCATCTAAAAAAAAAAACAAAAAAACAAACAAAAAAAAAAACTACTTTCCAATCTTTCATTTTTGGTTTTCTTTATTTGCTGTTTTGATTTGGGTTTCAGCTGGGGATTGTAAGTGGGATTTTTTTGTTTGTTTGTTCTGTTGGGAGTATATTTTTTAGAGCTTCTAGTTCAAAACTTGTAATAAATAAATTAAAAATAAACAAGCAGAGGATATCGAATCTTAGCTGCGTTACTACTTGTTAAAACATAATCTTATAGAAGTAAAAACATACTTTTATCACATAAGCAGTTTGATCTTCTTTTTAAAAAAAGATTTTAGATTACTCTAAAAATGTAAATCATTGTAAATCATTCCCCCCATGTTTTTCACTTACCTTTAGTCTTATCAAAATACTCATCACAGTAGCATGGCATCAATAATCAAAAATTTTAGCAAGAAAAGACCATTATCTTGCAAATTCTGTTTTTCTGTGCTGTTGTAGAAAAAAAAATATATGAAGCATCATTATTTAAATATAGCCAAGAAAAACAGACATCAAAATAAAATGCTTTCCTTGAACAGCAGCCCATTCTCTGGCAATAAATATTTAGCTATTTTTGTTTGTTCGGGGGGGGGGGGGGAACTTGGATTTTATTTTTTTTCTCTGTAGATCAAGAATTTCAAAAAGATTTAAAACTTCATTTGACCAAAGACCTTGAGGAGAAAGGAGTCTCATTCATTTTTCCTTGCCTGGTGATTCTCTGGTCCTATGTTCTGCCTTTGGGGACTGAGTGACAAGAGGGATTTGTCCACCTCTGTGTCAGCTCTTAACACAAATGACAAGTAAGGATTGAGGAAACCACTAACAGAAAGAAAAAAAAAATAAAACGTTTCTTTCTTCTTTGGAGTCCTGTATAAAATCCTATTCCTTTTTCCCAGAGGAGTATAAGATGGATCATCTTGACATAAATCACTGGAGGATATGTTGGATGGGTCTTAAAGTTTAGTTGTTTGCTATTTTGGTATTTTGGTTCTAGTTATAATTGGAAACAAATTAGTTTTTTCTTATTGTTTACCATTCCCGAATCTGGTTGAGGCTATTCTGTATGATCTGAGCTATTGCTTACAAAGGCTGCAGGTCTGCAAACACTTTCCTGCTAACTGCTGTTAACTGAAATAGACTACAGGGTGTTAACATTACAACTAATCAATGTAGTCTTACTGCAGAACAAGTTTCTGATTTTACACATAGATGTTCAATCCTTCTAGTTAATTAAAAAGCAAGAATGTTCAGAACGATGAGACAGAAAACCTGCAAACAGAATCATTTGTATTTCACAAAAGGACACAGACAGCCTGACAGAAGTGTGAAAATTTGATTCACCAGCAAAGTGAAGATTCAGTTATACCTGAGTGAACTAGTTATCTTGTCAGATTACATTTTTAGTTAGTAGCATTTTAATGGAGAAATGATCAGACCTTCACAGACTCTGGCTATCTCATAATATGTGACCAACTCCAACTATCATGAAAGTCCACTGCTGTTTACAATTTATGTGAATTCTTTAAAACATAACTAACATATTTATGAAGATAAATATATCACCTTATGTAAACACACCTATATAAATGTAAACTAAAGAGGCATGTCCTTTATGCTTCTTATTTCAACTGTTGTATACAGTTCTAGAACTTTCTAAATAATAACCAAAAATAAATAAATTAATAATGCAGACAATAATTTAAAAACTTAAATGTATAAAATATAACAGAGTATATTATAAACAATGCAATAATGAATGATAACGGGACAGTAATAAAATAAGAATTGTGGTGTCCTAACAGACAGCTTTTAAAATATGTTTTCAATTGGAATATACAGAAATACATAAGAAAGCTATGAGATATGTGAATAGATTTTAAGATCTAAAAAAGGTGAGAAAAAAAAAAAAAAAAAAAACAGTGGTGATAATAATCATTACAATAGCCAGCTCCAATATACAAATTTTCAAATAGCTATGCACAATCATAACTAAAAGTTAATGACCATGCAAAGCTAAAATATTCAAAACTGCCCTATACTTCCAAATAGCTTAAAAATGCAATTAAAATAGCAATCTTGAATAATCAAATATTTTCTTTATTTTATTGATTTTTTTTCAGCTTCATCCTAGAATGGAAAAGTCACCTGTGAAACTAAGCCACTGAAAGAAGGATATACATGTATTCCTTTGTAGCTATATTGTTGTGGTGGTTTTACTTGGGTGGGCAGCTGAGATCCATTACAACTACTCTCTTACTCCTCCTCCTCAAAGGGAGAAGTGAGGAGAAAATGCAATGCAAAAGGCTTAAGATTTGAGACATACAGGGAGACTACTCAACAATTATTGTGACTGGCAAAACAAACTCAGACTTAGGAGACAGTAAAATTTATTCTCTATTACTAACAAGCTAGAGATGTGAGGAAAAAAAAAAAAAAAAAAAAAAAAAACACTTTCTCCCGATCCATCCTCTTTCATCTCCTCCTCCCAAATGGTGCAGGGGAATGAGGGAATGAAGGTTGCAGTCTTCACTTCATCTCCACTGTTCCTCAGTCACCTTCTACCCCTGCTTAAATATGGGGTCCCTCCCATGGGATTCTGTCCTTCCTGAACTGATCCTCTGTGGGCTTCCCACAGGCAGCAGCTCTTCAAGAACTGCTCCAATTATGGGTCCATACCACGGGGTTCAGCCATCAGGAGCACACTGCTGCAACATGTGTCCCCCATGGGCAGCAGCTTCTGACAGATCTCTTCTCCACGAGCTACCTGGAATCTGCTCTGGCAGGGCTTTTCCACAGGCCTCTGTCAGGATGTGGATCCTGTGTTCTCCACTGTGTGCTCCACTGTGTTCTCCTCCATGGGCTGCAGCATGGAAACCTATTCCACCATGGCTGCAGGGGAACAGCTGCTCCTGCACCTGGAGCATCTCCTACCTTCAACACTGACCTTGGGGTCTGCAAGGCACTGTTTCTCACTCCTCACTCTCCCACCTATTGTTGTGCAGTCATTTTGTTTATTTGTTTGTTTTTGTTTTATTTTGTTGTGGTTTTTTTCTTTGTTTTGTTTTTGTTTGTTTATTTGTTTGTTTTCCTTTCTTAAATATGCTCTCACAGAGCCACAAACAACATCACTTATTGGCTCATCTCTGGTCAGCAGCAGTCCCCTTATCTAACATGGGGCAGCTTCTGGATTCTTCTCACAGAAGCCATCCCTGGAGCCCCTCCACTACCAAAGCCTTGCCACACAAACCCACAACAATCATATTAAGTAACAATTATGTGATATGTTCAAAATACTCCAAATCTCACCATAAAATGCTTATTTGCCAGCTGTAATTGTTAATGTTTGAAATGGTCAATAACAAAAGTTAAATTAAGTACTCAAATTAGGTATTTCTAGGCAAATCTAAAGGTCATATTTCTCCTTGTGATTAAAAATAACTCACCTATTTTGGATACTCTAAGAATAACATTTATAGTCTATATGCCAAAAGGGCAGATGATAGCACAAAACCTCTGTGGTCCCTAAAAAGATCTTGAAAGAATAAAAAAGAACTATATAGCCAGTATTATGATGTAAGTGGAAGGACCTAAGAGGCAGACTAAATTTATCCTTCTATTATGTCACATTGTAGGACAAGGTAAGGTGAGATGAAGACAGAAAACAGGGAATCACTTCATAAGTAATGTAGGTGGTTTTGTTAACAATAGCGCCATATCAGTGAATGGACCACAAATTTTAGAATTCACTGTTCAAAGAGATACATAACACTTTAATTATTTAAGGAAAGTTACCGCTTGTTTTTCATGATGTTCTCAGATAGGTTATGCTCTGAAGAGCAAATGTTACTTTTGTAGCATTTAACATGTAACATAGTTAGGAGAAAAGCACTGACCAGTTCAAATACACAGGAATTCAGTCACTGGTCTTAATTTCATTTGTACATACAGGTTCAAATATTGGGGTGAAAAAGACAGTCCAGTTTGTGTAACTGAGTAGAAATAAATCATCTTCAAATAGAACATCATTAAGGTTTAACTGTTTAATTGACTAGACCGATCTTCATCACAAAGATAATTGGTACTAAAAAAGAACAAAAATCCATTAGAATAGTAAATACATGTATAAAATATAAGGAATACATTAAGGAGTTCACAAAAGATAAGAAAACAAGATGGCTTAGGCAAAAAGCTGGAAATGATAAGCAATGCATAAGGGAATCTCTTCATCTTTTGTGAACTTTGGAAAAAATAAAAATAAAAAGGTTCTATTGTAGTACATCTTTTTATATGAACAAACATTTAAAAATCACAAGGAGAATATAAAAAATTTTAAAAAAAGGCAGATTAGCACCTGTAAATAAAATTACAATAAACATTTTTGAAATGTAAGTGAAGAAGCTATGTATATATATTTAGTTATTTGTTTATTAAGTATTTTGTTAAAACAAAGAAACTTCTTCCATCTACCTTGCTTCTTATAAGCATTAGGAAAAGTTAATTTAGGGCAATAGCAGAACACAAATTTGATATCAGTTTGCATGACTGTATTGGGTTTATATGACAAGGTTTTGTAGCCAGGGACTGCAAGGTTGGCCTCTGTGTGAGGAGTGCAGAACCCACCCCATGTTAGATAAGAGCCAGTTTCATCAGTCTCCAAAAGGGACCCAGCCATCACTGGCCAGAGCAAAGCCAATAAGCAGTGTTTTTTTGCACCTCTGTGAGAGCATATTTAAGAACAAGAAAAATAAGAGCTGTAGCACAGCAGCTGGGAGAGCAATGAGTGAGGTATAGCCTTGCAGACGCCAAGGAGGAAGGGCAGGAGGTGCTTCAGGCACCAGAGAAGAAGTTCACCTCTGGCCTGTGGAGAGGCCAAAGGTTGTGCTCCATGTGTCCCTGCAGCCCATGGAGCACACTGCAGCCCATGGAGAAGCCTATAGTGGAGCAGGTGGATGTTGCGTGGAGGAGGCTGTGACCCATGGACAGCCCCCACAGAAGCAGGCCCCAGGCCAGAGCTGCAGCCCATGGAGAGGAACATGGAGCCTGGGGGGAGCTGCTGCCCATGGGGGACCCATGCTGGAGCAGTTTGCTCCTGACAGATGGACCCCGTGGTAAGAAGCCATGTGGAAGCAGTTCTTGAAGAGCTGCTGTCTATGGGCAGACCCAACAGGAGCAGTTCAGGAAGGAAATCATCCCATGGGAGGGACCCAACTCGGGATCAGGGGCAGAGAGTGACTGTGAAAGAGTGGTGGAGACGAACAATTGAGGATTGTCCACAACCTCTATTCCCCATTTTCCTGTGCCTCATGGGGTAAGACATAGAAAAAGATGGTTGGGGAGAAAGTGTTTTTAATTTATTATTTATTATTTTTTTAGTTTCTCACTGCTCTAGCTTGTTAGTAAAAAACTTATATTAATCTCCCTACACTGAGTTTGTTTTGCCCATGACAACAGGGTTAAAGCTGGCCAGGTCTGTGGGAGAAAATATAAGGCAACTGCTTGAAGGGAGCTTCACAAACAAGGACATAGGCAGAGCAGAAACTTTTAACGCCTTCTTCACCTCTGTCTTCAGCACTGATAACGGGCTTCAGAACCATGGGTGCCCTGAGCTGGAGGACCATGATGGTGGGTGGGAATGATAAACTCTCAACTGAACCTGAACGTTTGTGGGATTTGCTGCTTCAGCTGGGTCCATACAAGTCCACGGGTCCAAGTGGGATTCATCCCAGGGTGCTTAGAGAACTGGCTGACATCATTGCAGGACCTCTCTCAGTTATTTTTCAACGGTCTTGGGTATCTGTAGAGGTCCCAGCAGACTGGAAGTTGGCAAATGTTGTACTAATTTTCAAGCAGGGCAAGAAAGAAGACCATGGCAATTAGGCCTGTCAGTCTCACGTCAGTGCCTGGCAAATTTATGGAGGGACAATGACCCGAGGGACAACGCAGTCATTGGTCCCAGACAACATGGGCTCACAAGGGGTAGGTCCTGCTTGAATAACTTGATTTCCTTTTATGATAAGATCAACCATCTAGTCGATAAAGGTGTAAGAAATGTTCCAGAAATTCATTTCAATAGAGGGCTTGAAGGGTAAACCTTGAGTCTCTGATATCTGGGGATAAGAGAACAAAGGGGTTTCAGAATAACTGCCAATTATTGTGACAATTGCATGGGAGACTGCACAAGTCTCTGATGGATGCCAAGATGGACAAAAGAGAAGGACAAGGACAAAGCCTAGGAGGAAGACTACGAGCCTTCAGCGTGAGAGACCTCCAGAGGGACCACCAGACACTGATACGCATGTGCCAGTGTGAGGGTTCGGATTCTGGGAACTAATTATAATAGCCCTGCCTTTTCTAAAAGTAGTGATGAATATGTATTAGCCTAGGAGCATAAAAACCAGCCGCCTGATGTAACGTGTGTGTGTGTTGGAGGAGCCCAGACTCCCCACACACCCAGCACTGTTTACTTGCCTTTTATTGACCCCATAAATAAATCTTATAAAGCTAAATTGGCTCAGAATTTTTAACAGAGGGAAAACAGCTGATGAGAACATTTTGGATTTCAGTAAAACTTTTGACACAGTTTCCCATAAGATCTTACTGGACAAAATGTCCAGCATATGGCTACATAAAAACATAATATGATGGGTGAACAATTGGCTGACGGGAAGGGCTCCAGGATTGTGTTAAATGGGGCTACATCAGGCTAGAGGCCAGTCACCAGTGAGGTCCCCCAGGGCTCCATTTTAGGGCCAGTTCTTTTCAGAGACAAATGATTTGGATGTAGGACTAGGAGGTGTTTTGAGCAAGTTTGCTGATGATACTAAACTTGGAGGAGTTGTTGACTCTGTTGAAGGTGGAAAGGCCTTGCAGAGAGATCTGGGCAGATAGGAGAGCAGAGCAATCACCAACTGAATGAAGAGCAACACAAGAGCAAGTCCTGCACCTGGGACAGGGCAACCCTGGCTATACTTACAGACTGGGCGATGAAATGCTGAAGAGCAGCCCCACAGAGAAGTGTCTGGGGGTTGTGGTTGACAGCAAGCTGAATATGAACCAGCAGTGTGGCCTGGCAACCAGGAGGGCCAACCATATCCTGGGATGCATCAAGCACGGCATTGCTGGTCAGTCAAGGGAAGTGATTGTTCCTCTCTACTCTGTGCTGGTACAGCCTCACTTCAAGTACTGTGTACAGTTCTGGACATCACAGTACAAAAAAGATACAAAATTTTTGGAGTGTGTCTGAAGACGTGCGACTAAAATGGTAAAGGGCCTAGAGTGGAAGACATATGAGGAGTGGTTGAAGTGACTTGGATTGTTCAGCCTGGAGAAGAGAAAACTGATTTATTTATTTATTTATTTACTTTTGGTGGTCATTAGGGGGCTCAGATATTCTATGATACTTGAATAGAAGTCTTCAGACAAAATTAATCTTCCATATAAATATATACGTGTGTATATGCATTTTATGTTATGCATACACACACATCAAGTAAAAGACATAAATGATATGATCCTTGTTATATATTTATTGTTTATATGCCCTACCCATTCCCAATATATGCACAGAAGAACATATATACACACACTAGAAAAATATTTTCTGTGAATACAACATATTGGAAAACAGAAAAATCAATTACAAAGAAAATGATGCAGTCACAAAAGCCAGAGAGTTCCCTCCAGAGATGCAGGACTTGGCACAAATTATCTAATTTTCTGGAACACAAACAAGTTGTTGGGCTTATTCCAGACTCTCTTTTAAAATATGTTTTTCCATTTTTTTCTGCATATGATCTGGTTTTTATTCCTGTTCAGAAATTCTTATGCATATACCTTTTTAACCTTGGCACACTAATATCATTTCAGGGACTAATTTATTAAGGAGGGTGAGAATATGTTTACTCTTGCATAACAAAATCTCACAGACTGAATGCTAATATATATCAAGGATGGAGATTCACATCAGTCCTCCATTTATTGTTTATTTATTTATAAAAACATATTTATTGTCTTTAATAGAAGTAGCCAGACTGAGCTCCAGCTGGGCTTTGGCCCTTCTGAATTTCTTCCCGCACAACATCTTTATATTCCTCCTGAGTGACCTGCCCCTCTCTCCAATGGTCACAGACCCTCTTTTTCTTCCTGAGATTCAGCCACAGCTCTCTGTTCAGCCAGGATGGTCTTCTTCCACACCTGCTCCTGCATCTTTAAGATTTCCTTCTTGAAGAGCATCCAGCCTTCCTGGACTCCTTTGCCCTTCAGGACTGCCTCCTAAGGTACTCTGCCAACCAATCTCCTATACAGACCAAAGTCTCTCGAAGTCCAGGGTAGCAATTCTGCTAACCCCACGCCTTGCTTTTTCAAGAATCAAAAACTCTATTAACTTGAGATTGTTGTGTCTGAGATGGCCTCCAGCCTTCACATCACCTACAAGTCCTTCTCTGTTAACAAGCAAAAGATCCAGCGGGGCACCATCCCTCATTGGCTCACTCACCAGCTGCACCAGGGAGTTATCTTCCACACGCTCTAGAAACCTCTCAGACTATTTTCTCTCTGCTGCATTGTATTTCCAGCAGACATCTGGTAAGTTGAAGTCCCCCACAAGAACAAAGGCTACAGATTGTGAGACTTCTCCAGCGGCTTGTAGAATATTTTGTCTGCCTCTTTGGCCTTGTCAGGCAACCTGTAGCAGACTCCCACAATGCCATCTGGCTCATTGGCCTTCCCCGTGATTCTTACCCATAAACACTCTACCTAATCATTACCATTATTAATCTCAAGACAACCCAAACACTCCTTAATTTACAGTGCTACTCCACTTACTCCTCTTCCTACCCTATCCCTTCTGAAAATTTTGTAGCCATCCATCGAGGCACTCCCATTGTATAACCCCTTTCCACTACAGTTTAGTGCTGGCAACTATATCTTACCATCCGTGCTGAACAATGGCTTCCAGCTCCTATTTGTTGCCCATACTGAATGCATTTGTGTAGATGCACTTCATCTGGGACAGCAAACCTCTCATATTTTTGGTGGGAGAAGCCCTAATTCCTGCATGATTGTTCCCAGGTAGTTTTGTAATTTCTAACACATAAATATTCCCTTTGCTTTTGGTTCTGCAGGTTTCTCCATCTGCTACCTCAAATGGAACAGCAGAACAATGGACCTTGCTGGCACACTGTCCCTTGATTTTCATACCACCCCCAGGCTTGTCTCTGTCAAGACTGATTTTATCATTTTCCCCCGTTAAAGTTTACTTTAAAGCTTTATAAATGATCCACACTGAACAGAGATCTTTTCCCCCCTTAGAGACAGGTGAATTCCATCTCTTGCAGTCAGTCCTAATGTCTTGTAAAATGACACATGATTAAAAAAATAATAATTATAATAAAAAATGAAAAGAAGAGTTCTGCCAGGGACCCCAGTCTGTCTGCCAGGTATTAACTTTCTGTCTATTCTTGTTCTTTGCCTCATCATTCCTTATAACTAGAGGGATAGAGAAGAACACTACTTGTGTTTCTGAACACTTAACCTGTTTTACCAGGGCTATGAAGTCTCTTTCAATTGCTATCGGACTTATTCTTGGAGTTTCTTCACTGCCTACTTGAAAAAATAAAGGTGAGTAATAATTCAAAGGCTGAACTGGGGCTGGATACTTTCTCTTCATGCCCCTAACCCAGGTCCCAAAGATGCAGCAGACCTCCCAGTGAAGTGAGTCCAGTATCAATGAATCATACAATTGTGAAAGGTTTGGGTTGGAAGCGACCTTAAAGACTACCTAGTTCTAATCCCCCTAACACACCTTGTGCTAGACCAGGTTGCTCAAAGCCCCATCCTGGCCCTGAACATTTCCGGGGAGGAAGCATGAACATAGTTTCTCTGGGTAATTTTTTCCTTTGCCTCATTCCCCCATAGTAAAATATTTTTTACTAATATCTAATCTATATCTATCCCTTTTACTTTAAAGCCATTACTTCTTTCTTGTTACTATGCTGATTTATAAAGAGTACCTCCCCATCTATCTTGTAGACCCCCTTAAGGTACTGGAAAGCTTCGGTAAGGTGTTCTCAGGGCCTTCACTTCTCCAGGCTGAACAACACCAACTCTAAGCCTGTCTTCACAGGAAGGGTGATCCATCCTTTTAATCATCCTCATGGTCCTCCTCTGGACCTGCCCAAACAGGTCCATGTAGGTTCTGGAATCCCCAGAGCTGAACACAGTAATTCAGGTAGGGTTTCATGAGATCAGAATAGATGGAAAGAATCACCTCCCTCAACCTGCTGGCCACACTTGATGTAGCCTAGTATGTGATTGACTTTCTAAGGTGCAAGCACATACTGCTGTCCATTTCTTTTGCTAGTGCACCTAAGTCCTTCTCCAGATGATAGCTTGCTTTCCACTCATCATCCTTCACATTCTCATGACTGGGATTGCCTTAACCAAGGTTCAGAACTGTATACATGACCTTATTTAACTACTTAGCATTCTCATAGGCCCAACGCTCAAGGCTGTCAAGATTCCACTGGATGACATTCCTTCATTTCAACCTGTATATCATACCACTCATCTTGGTGTTATCTACAGACTTGGTGTCCCATTGTACATGTCACTGACAAAGATGTTAAAAAATACTGTTTGTGATACTGACCCCAGAGGGACATTACTAGTCTGCACCTGGACATCAAGTTGTTGACCAAAACTCTTTGAGTGTAACCATTCAACCATTTCCTTACCCATCAATTAGTCTGTCCATCAAATCCATGTCTCTCTAATTTAGAGAAAAAGGATGTTGTGTTGGACAGTATCAAATGCTTTGCACAAGTACAGATAGATGATGCCATTATATAAGGCCACTAAATTTGTCAAACTTGATTTGTGTTTAGTAAAACCATGTTGGCTGTCATCAGCTACCTCCTTGCTCTCCATGTACCTTAGCATAGTTTCCAGGTGGATCTACTCCATGATCTTGCCAGGCACACAAGTGAGACTATTTGGCCTGTTGTTCCTTTTGTATTCATTTTTTCTCTTTTTAAAAATGGGCGTTGTGTTTCCCCTTTTCCAATCAGGGGGAACTTCACTGGACTGTCAGTGCTTTTAATATATGATTGATAGTGGCTTTACAACTTCATCCACAAGTTCCCTCAGGACACATGGATGCATTTCATCAAGTCCCATGGACTTGTGCACCTTCAGGTTCCTTAGATGGTCTTGAACCTGATCTTTTCCTGCTGTACATGGTACTTCATTCTCCTGGTCCCTGTCTTTGAAACTGAGTTAATATTGTATACAGCTCTAGGCAAAAATATTGGCTTTATTTAAAAGCAATATAATCTAAAGCAAAACATTCTGGAATTCCACACTGTGCCTTGTAAAAAATACCAGCCTACAACAATCAAAAATATTTGAGAAAGAAGTGTGTGATAACAGCATATCTCACCCTTTTATGCTTTCTATGTTTTATTCTCTTAATCTCATATGCATCCTAAAGAAGGTATCTCTACAAAACACCAATGCTGAAAACAGAAGAGACTACCACAACAGAGACATTTCAAGAAATTGTTTAAAAATAGAAAAGGATAAAGGGCTAGATTTTGCAAGCCAACTTAGAAAAAGACTGATTATTTATTTATTTATTTATTTATTTTCTTCCTAGTGTAGTACTAGGAAGGAAAGATGAATTAACCTTTGGAAGACAGTACAGATTTCAGCAATAATTCTAGAAAGGTTGTTTCCTCATTTTTGAGGAGTCATGTATATAAAGACTTAAACATTCTCTCTTTTAAGGAAAACGTTTTTAAACTTTTTTTTACTAGTGCTTGGAATGAATACTGTCATCAAATCTGGTGATTTCTTATGCAAACCTGTAAGCTGTGATAAAATATACTTCCCTTCATTTGGGCCAATGTAACTCTTTATTATAAGGTACATGTATTATAGTTAGTTAAATGTAAATTCTGCACAGTAATTTTCAATGAAAGTGTTTTATTTTAACATGCTTTTAAATTATATCTATGTATATAGTCAAATAATCATAGAATCATTAAGGTTGGAAAAGACATCCAAGATCATCTGGTCCAGTCATCACCCTACCACCAATATCACCCACTAAAATATGTCCCTAAGTACCAGGTCCAACCTTTCCTTGAACACCCCCAGCGATGGTGACACAACCCTGGGCAAACAGTTTCAATGTCTGACTACTCTTTCTGAGAATAAATATCTCCTAATTTACAGCCTAGATCTCCCCTGATGCAAGTTGAGTCCACTCCCTCTAGTCCTGTCACTAATTATCTGTGAGAAGAGGCCAACCCCTAGCTCCCCACAACTTCCTTTCAGGTAGTTCTAGAGAGCAATAAAGTTTTCCCTGAGCCTAGTCTTCTCTAGACTAAACAATCCCAGTTCACTCATCTACACCTCATAGGACTTGTGTTCCAGGCCCTTCACCACCCTCGTAGCCCCTTCTTTGGACATGCTCCAGGGCCTCCATGTTCTTCTTATAGTGAGGGGCCCAAAGCTGAACACAGTACTCGAGGTGCAGCCTCACCAGAGCAAAGTACAGGGTAACAATCAGATCCCTGGTCCTGCTGGCTTCACTATTCCTGATACAAGCCAGGATTCCATTAACCTTCTTGGCCACCTGGGTAATACTGCTGGCTCATGTTCAGGCAAGCATCAACCAGCACCCCCAGATATTTTTCCTCTTCACAGCTTTCCAGCCACTCTGATCCAAGCCTGAAGTGTTCATGGTGTTGTTGTGGCCAAAGTGCAGGACTCAGCATTTAGCCATGTTGAACCTCATACCAATGGTCTCTGCCCATTGACCCATCCTTTCCACGTTTCTCTGCAGGGCCTTTCTATCCTCCAGCAGATCGACACTTCCCCTGAACTTGGTGTCATTTGCAAACTTACATTCAATTCCCTCATCCAAGTCATCAATAAAGATATTAAAGAGGATGAGCTCCAACACTGGCCTCTGGAGAGCACCACTCATGACCAGTCACCAGCTGGATTTCACTTCGTTCACCACCACAATCTGGGCCTGCCATCCAACTGGCTTTTAACCTAGCAAAAAATGTATCCGTCCAAGCCATGGGCGTCCAGATTCTCCAGGAAAATGCTATGGGATATACACATTTGTAATTACTTTTATTGTTTTTGCACAGATTTCCAGAAGTGCTTTCCATTTCTTTGTAAAACTATCAAACTACCTGAGTCCAGCACCTTTCACAGAAATTTCTGAACTATGTCTCTTTAGTCACACACAGTTTTTAAGCAGCTGCAGTAGTTCTCTTAGGCTGTGTTTTTGTCCTGTCACCAACAGTAAATCACAGATATGAACAGAAACCAGAGGCACAACTAAACCAACCTGTCTGGCAGGGGAAATTTTGAGTCACTGCAGAACAGTTACCTTCTCCCATTTATGAATTGCTTTGAATAATTATCTTGTTTGATTTTGGAAGTACATGACAGATTCCTTGTAGTTCTCATAAGATCTTTGGACCTCTTATAGATTTAGGAAATTTGTCAACTTTTCTCTATTATTAAAAAAAATGTGAGTGACAAGTTGACACTGGATATTTTTCTAAATTGTAATTCATTTGTACACAAATAACACTCACTTGCCACTGTATGGTTCTCTACTCAGTTTCAGAGGGAAAAGAGGTGAGATTTATGAAAAGCTTATTTCAAATTAAAGTTCATAGTAAAATTTATAGGGCTTTCCTTACCTACCAATTCCCCATTATAAAACATGCTAACACTTTCTTGGGTATGGATGAGAAGTTTAGATTGGATTTCAAAAACTGTGGGGCCTGGATGCTCAGTTAGGTAGTGCTGTCAAGCCTTCCAGCTTTATAGTCAGCACTTATAAACCTATAAGCATCACCCTAAGACTGACATCTCTGTTATAAGGTCATAAGGCACACACTGTTGTTTTTTGTTGGTTGGTTTGATTTTGTTTCTTTGTTTTGTTTTGTTTTGTTTTGTTTTGTTGTTGTTTTTGTGTGTGCATGTAAACAATATCATATAACTTGCTCAACTGAGACCAACAACATGAGGGACATTAAGAACATTTCATTAAATATTTTCAGTCCTGTACACCACTGAGAGGTAAATATTCATATTCGTTCCACAGATAAACTCATAATCTCTGTATATCAACTCATTAAAATCCTGTAGTCTTCATCAGAACTACATTGTTGATAGAATCATAGAATCATAGACTCCATAGAATATCCTGAGTTGGAAGGGACCCATAAGGATCATCAAGTCCAACTCCTGGCACCATACAGGTCTAACCAAAAATTCAGACCATATGACTAAGTGCACCATCCAAATGCTTCTTCAACTCCAACAGGCTTGGTGCTGTGACTACATCCCTGGGGAGCCTGCTCCAGTGCATAGCAATGCTCCCAGTGAAGAACCTCTTCCTGATATCCAGTCTGAACCTCTCCTGTCGCAGCTTGACACCATTCCCACAGGTCCTATCACTGGTCATTAAAGAGAATAGATCAATGCCTGCCTCTCCACACCCCTCGTGAGGAAGCTGTAGATCACAATGAGGTCTCCCTTCAGCTTCCTCTTTACCAAGCTGAACAGGCCAAGTGACCTCAGCCACTCCTCACACGTCTTCCCCTCTAGACCCTTTACCATTTTAGTAGTCCTCCTCTGGACACTCTCCAATAGTTTCACATCCTTTTTGTACTGAGGTGCCCAAAACTGCACACAGTACTTGAGGTGAAGATACACCAGCGCGGAGTAGAGCGGAATAATCACTTCCCTTGACCGACTAGCGATGCCATGCTTAATGCACCCCAGGGTGTGGTTGGCCCTCCTGGCTGTCAGGCCACACTGCTGGCACATATTCAGCTTGCTATCAACCACAATCCCCAGATCCCTCTGTGTGGGGCTACTCTCCAGCGTCTCACCCCCAGTCCATCCATATAGCCAGAGTTGCCCCTTCCCAGGTGCAGGACCCGGCACTTGTTCCTCTTAAACTTCATGCAGTTGGTGATCACCCAGCTCTTCAATATGTCCAGATAGTCCAAATAGTCCAAATATTCAAATTAGTCAAATCGTTGACATTTTATGACATTTTATTTCACTGATTTAAGTGTCAGATTATTAATTTTATTCAGTATCTTTTGTAGACTGTACTCTAACAGGTTTTGGTGATAGAAAGAACTAGAAGGATGTTACAGAGTAAAATTAGTATTTCTGTGATTTCATGGAACAATTCCAAGCTAAAACATGGGAAATCATATAAGCAAATGACTGTAAAAAGATTTAATTGAAAATAGTATTGTTCATTTTATTTCCTTTCAAAATCTAATTTGTCACAGTACCTACTGGTAATTGATTTGTTAAGGAAATCACTAGATTAAATATTTTTGAAAATGTAAAGAAAACAAACAAGCATTTTGATAGTAGACTGAACATACATGAACAAAAGGGTGTACTCTCAAGGCACACAAAATAATAATTCAATTGTACATCTGTGCTCTATTTTTTTCTCTTAAATTTAACAGTTCTCTTTCTTTCAGTTTTTCTTTAAACTGTGAAATTCTTTTGACATATAATGACATAAACCTTATTACAATTTTTCTCAATACTTTACAAAAGGGCCTCTTACTAACAACTTACAGGAACATGGAACATAAAGACAGAAAGTATCGTCACTGAGAGAGCAATTCTAATACAGCTGTAGTAGAAAAGAGAAAGGGAGTAGAGGGACAGAATACTTTTCCTCCAAAATGAGCATCTGCATAAAAGTATATACATATATTAGCAACATGTATGACAAAATTTGTCATTGTTCTTTGAGGATAAATTACCTATTGTTCTTGTCTCTGTCTAGCCAACCTATTATATCTTTCATAAATTTACCATGCTCCATATAAAAATATACTTCTTTCTCTTAAGTTCTTCATGGAAGGCAACTCTAACTCCATGCTGATTGACAACTGAAACTGTCTTCTATACTATACTGCAGAGTAGTCCAGGGCCTTTTTTCACCAAGGTTTATGCTAATATTTGTCATTAGGTTTACGTAGCTCTTCTCCCAGCACTCAGACAACGGTTTCTCCTTGTCTTTTGAGACATGAGATCTGATCTACTTTTCTAGTTGAGCAATACTCATTTCCAAAACTGAATAAGATATTATCCTGGTTTCAGTTAGAACAGAATTCATTTTCTTCCTAGTAGCTGGTGGAATGCTGTGTTTTGGCTTAGGATGAGAAGAGTGCTGGTAACACCCCGATGTTTTAATTGTTGCAGAGCAGTGCTTATACCAAGCCAAGGACATCTCAGCCTTTTGCTCTGTCCTGCCAACAGGCAGGCTGGGGGTGCGGTAAGAGCTGGGAGGGGACAGACCCAGGACAGGTGACCCAACCTAGCCAAAGGGGCATTCCATACCATCTGACGTCATGCTAAACAATATATAGGGGTGGCTAGCCAGGGGAGGGGGCCAGACTGCTCGGGGTTAGGCTGGGCATCGGTCAGCGGGTGGTGAGCAATTGCACTGTGCATCACTTGTTTGTACATATTAGTAGTAGTAGTACTATTATCACCATTGTATTATTATTATTATTATTATTATTATTATTATTATTATTATTATTATTATTATTATTATTTTCCTGTCTTATTAAACTGTCTTTATCTCAACTCACGGGCTTCACTTTCCATTTCTCTCCCCCGTCCCAGAGAGGGAGGGGGAGGGGGAGCGAACGGCTGTGTAGTGTTTAGCTGCCGGCTGGGTTAAACCACGACAGATATCTACCTGAACTTGTGCAAGGCATTTGACACTGTCCTGCATAATCCATTCTAAATACGAAAGACATGGATTTGATGGATGGACTACTCAGTTAGTAAGGAACTGGCTTGAGCGTCACGCTGAAAGAATTGAAGTCAATAGCTCCAAGTCCTAGTGGAGATCAGTAACTAGTGTTGTTCCTTGGGGGGTCAGTACTGATTAACAGGCCTGATTAACATCTTTGTCAGTGACATGGATAGTGGGATTGAGAGTACACTTAACAAGTTTGCTGAAGACACCTAATTGTTTGGTGTGGTTGACATGCTGGAGGAAAGGGATGTCATCCACAGGGACCTCGAAAAGCTTAAGAGGTAGGCCTCTGTGAAATCTCACAAGGTTCAACAAACCAAGTGCAGGGCAATCCTACACACACATACAGGCTGG
Organism: Netta rufina; assembly: GCF_964035555.1. Taxonomy (NCBI): domain Eukaryota; kingdom Metazoa; phylum Chordata; class Aves; order Anseriformes; family Anatidae; genus Netta; species Netta rufina. The sequence continues at coordinate 42,889,401 of NC_140126.1, forward strand.
ATGGAGAATGGGTTGAGAGCAGCCATGAGGAGATGGAACCAGAGGACTTGGTTGATGAGAATCTCACATGAGATGACAAGGTGTGCTTGCAACCTAGGAAGCCAACTTTACCTTGAGCTGCATTAAAAGAAGTGTTGTCAGCAAGTTGAGGAAGATGATTCTTCCCCTCCACTCTGCTCTTGTGAGTACCCAACAAGAGTACTGCATTCACCACTGGGGCTCTCAATACAAGAATTATATGAACATATTAGAGCAAATCCAGAAGAGGGTCATGAAGATAATCAAAGGGCTGAAACACCTCTCCTATGAAGACAGGTTATTCAGCCTGGAGAACAGAATGGTCTAGGGGGACCTTCTAGTGTCCTTCCAGTATTTAAAGGAGGCCCACAAGAAAGCAAGAGAGGGACACTCTGTCAGGGAGCATATTGATAGGACAATGAGCAATGTTTTTAAAGTAAAAAAAAAAAAAGGTAAATTTAGATTAGCTATTAGGAATAAATTCTTTGTTCTGAGTGTAATGAGACACTGTAAGAGGTTGCCCAGTGACATTGTGGATTCCCCATCCCTGAAAGTGTCATGAGACCAGGCTCGATGGGACTTGAAAAAATGTGTTCTAGCAGAAGGTGTCCCTGCCCATGACAGGGGGGTTGTAATTAGATGATCTTTATGGTCCCATCCATTCCAAAGTATTTTAAGATTCTATTATTCTATGAATTGGGACATAGTCTTTTACAATCAAGGATAATACATTTTGCAGTTCGAACCTCTCTTCTGTTTAATATTTAAAAAAAATATTGGATCTTTCAGAAATATAAACATCATGAGGCATATTTGTCTTTCATCAGCAATATTTATACGTGTACTGGATTTATCTAATCTATTTTGATCCAAACATTTCACTATGTCCTCAGCCAAAATCAATACAAATATCATCCATAAAGCACAGACAGAGGGTTACATCCTTCAGATTCCTTTCATGTGGAAAACGCATTTTTGTCAATAAGAGTTGAGGACATAGACTGTATTTTCAGAAGCACTGTGACCTTGTCCAGTTCTAATCCCATCTGCAGTCATCACAACTTGTGACATAATAATATCCTATCAGAACTAGACATTATTCATACTGACTATGTTTCTGTTTTAATAGATTTTGTTACAACGTACATCAAGAAAACCTGTTTGCTTTCCCTTTTTCCCTTTCCTAATAATAATTCTTACAAAGAGATACAGAGAAATAAGGCAGATAAATTAGCATTACTATTATAAATGATGACAGCATTGTTTTGGGACATTTCTGAAAAGAAAAAAGAAAAAAAAAAAGAAAGAAAAAAATAGGTGGGAGTAGGGGTTGATTGTTGTATAAACAAGAAAAATAAATGGAACATGTACTCACTCATGGCTTGTGCTTCCCATAACCCTCTCTGATATATACAAAAGTCATATTTTCACCTACCATGTTAGACATGATAAGTAGGCAGATTTGAGTAACATATACTTGCAGAATAATATTACCTTGAAAACTCGGACTTCATTTCATAGTAAGTTCACAAACTCAGAACAAGGTTAGAATATAGGATATGACAATAGACAAAATCAGTGAAAGCATGTGACACAACTTCTCCATTAGTATTAAACATAAGTGTACAATCATAGTCATAGAATATCCTGAGTTGGAACGGACCCATAAGGGTCATCGAGTCTAACTCCTGGCACCATACAGGTCTAACCAAAAATTCAGACCATATGACTAAGTGCACCGTCCAAATGTTTCTCTGATAGATCAATGCCTGCCTCTCCACACCCCTCGTGAGGAAGCTGTAGATCACAATGACGTCTCCCTTCAGCTTCCTCTTTACCAAGCTGAACAGGCCAAGTGACCTCAGCCACTCCTCACACGTCTTCCCCTCTAGACCCTTTACCATTTTAGTAGTCCTCCTCTGGACACTCTCCAATAGTTTCACATCTTTTTTGTACTGAGGTGCCCAAAACTGCACACAGTACTTGAGGTGAAGATACACCAACGCAGAGTAGAGCAGAATAATCACTTCCCTTGACCGACTAGCGATGCCATGCTTAATGCACCCCAGGGTGTGGTTGGCCCTCCTGGCTGTCAGGCCACACTGCTGGCACATATTCAGCTTGCTATCAACCACAATCCCCAGATCCCTCTGTGTGGGGCTACTCTCCAGCGTCTCACCCCCAGTCCATCCATATAGCCAGAGTTGCCCCTTCCCAGGTGCAGGACCCGGCATTTGCTCCTGTTAAACTTCATGCAGTTGGTGGTCACCCAGCTCTCCAATCTGTCCAGATCTCTCTGCAAGCCCTTTCCACCCTCAACACAGTAAACAACTTCCTCAAGTTTAGTATCATTAGCAAATTTGCTCTAAACACCTTCTAGTCCTTCATCCTAATCATTTATAGAAACATTGAAGAGGACTGGCCCTAAAATGGAGACCTGGGGGACCCCACTGGTAAGTGTCCTCCAGCCAAGTGTGGACTTATTTACCACAGCTCTTTAAGACCTACCCATTAGCCAATATCACACACCCATCATGCGATATTTTTTGTTCAGCTCTATGCTGGACATTTTGTCTGGTAGGATTCTATGGTAACTGTATCAAAAGATCTAATGAGTCATACTTCATCATAGAATCATAGAATCGTGGAGTCTTGATTGGAGAACAAATTCAATTGACAGGTGAGCTCATTGCCACATTGCCCAAATGACTCTTGAACATTGACAAGCTTGGGGCTTCAACCACCTCTCTAGGAAGTGTATTCTAGGGCTTGACCACTCTCACAGAAAAGTTTTTGCTAATGTCCAGTCCAAAACCTCCTCTGGTGTGCCTTTGTGCCTTTCCTATGTATCTTGTCATTGGTCACCAGAAAGAAGAGACTGGCATTATCCTCTCTGCTTCCTCTGTCCAGGAAGTTGTAGAAAGAAATGAGGTCCCCTCCTAGCCTGTTTTTCTCCAGACTAGACAAACCAAGTGTCCTCTGTCTTTTCTCATAGTACATCTTCCAGACCTTTTACTTAGTTTGTTGCCCTCCTCTGGACACTTTCATAGACCTTACCATCCTTTTTATATCTTAGAGACCAGAACTGCATGCAACACTCAAGGTAAGGCCACACCAACAATAAATACTGTGATATAAATCACTTCTACTAACTGGCTGTCTGTGCTATGTTTAATGCATGTCAAAACACAGTTTGTCTTCTTGGTTGCCATGGCACACTGTTGATTCATGTTGTGCCTCCTGTCAACCAACACCACCAGTTCCTTCTCTTCTGAGCTGCTCTGTCACCATTCATTCCTAGTTTGTACTTGTGTTTGGCCTTACTCCCTCCTTGGTTCAGCACCCAGTATTTTTCTTTGTTGAACTTCTTGCCATTGACAATTGACCAATAATCCAAGCTCTCTAGATCCCCCTATAAGGCCTCTTATCCCTCCAGGTAGTCAACAGTACCTCCCAGTTATGTGTCATTTGCAAACTTCTTAAGGACACTTTCTGCTCCTATATCCAGGTTATTGATAAAAGTGTTGAACAGAACTGGCCCTAGAATTGAGCCTGGGAGACTCTGCTAGTCACCGTCCACCAGCCATTTGTAGTCCCATTTGCTGTGACCTTTTGAACTCTACCATCAAACCAGTGTACTCTGAGCCTCTTTGTCTCACATTTAGTCAACTTGTCCGGAAGGGTGCCATGATGAACTGTGTCAAAAGTGTAGTGTTTTCATAGAATCCTATTCCAAATCCTATAGTTAGCAATAATATATCTAAAATAATATTTTAGATCCTTAGCAATTAGATGAAATTTTGAAAGTGTTACTCAAGAGACTGAAAATATAGAAAGCTAATAATACTCAAAGAACAGGTTTTCTCTAGTGTTGTTGGTGTTTGTTTTTTTTTTTTTTTTGGTTGGTTGGTTGGTTGGTTGGTTTGGTTTTCTTGTCATTTTTTAGTTGGTTGGTTGGTGTTGTTTTTTAAAGTATTCATTATTTTTGGTATCTTTACCAATGATTTCTGAGGCATTAGAACTGGCAAAGCTGCACCACTTCACAACACCACAAATATTCTGGACATAGACTATATATGAATAGCTTCAGCAAATATGAAGATGTATACTTTTTATTTGAAAGAAAAATATGAGCTTTTGTACTTTGAACAAAGCTCAGATATGAAGTACAGCTTTTGGTAATATTAAGTTTTGTTTCAGGAAATCCCAAGAGCTACCTCCACATTATATTGTGATCATAAGATTATCAGACCAGAGTAGGAATGTTGTGAATTATTCACTGCAATCACAATGATTCAATATAGATGGTAGTTAGGAAGACTGCCAGATCACTTTATGGCATTTGGGTCACAACCTGTTCTATGCAACTTGTTCTTAGCACCTTTTATTCAGACAGTGTCCTGAAAGCTGGAGGGTTCCAATTAAAGTATATTGCACTTCAGAAATCTTTGCTGGCATATCTTCCCCTGAGGTTATTGCAAATTACAGCACTAATTTTATCACAACCCTCAAGGCTGTCCAGCTAAAAAAAAAAAAATATATATAATTTCCTGTTCTCTTCTTGGTTGTAGAAATAGTGTTTCTTTGCATGTAAGAAGTGAGAGGGATTAAATCCTATTCCTCAGGAGAACCATAACTGAAGAGACAGAGCAGATGTTCTTATGCTGTACAGCTCTGGAGTTTGGCAGCTCCGTCAGACAGTGAGGGAGGGTGACAGCTGCAGGCATTACTGGGAGGAATGATGCCATTAACTAAGTTCTCCTAAAGTATTTGGTGTGAAGGATTACATATGACTCTACAGTCCAATTTCTTATTGTATACCCACAGAGCACTGCTGAAAAAAAAAAAAAAAAAAAAAAAAAGGAAAAAAAAAAAAGTAGGAAAGACGTATAAATATAACATGCTTTCATTTGCTTAGCAAAGGTACACAGACATCACTATCTTCACACTGACATATCTTGAAAACGGAACAAAGTACATGAAATAGAAAGAAATTAAATTAAATAAATTAAAATTGAAAGAAATATTACTCCACCAATAATGCATAACCTTTTCATCTTGTGATGTGCCATAATATCATCCTCTCTACATATTCCATTGGTATAAATTGTACAATTCCATTGGTAAATATATATGTATGTGTATATATGTATATATGTGTATAATATACAATTCCAATGGTCTAGCAAATGTGACGCCCATCTACAAGAAGGGCTGCAGAGTAGACCCAGGGAACTATAGGCCTGCCTGTTTGACCTTAGTACCAGGAAAACAGATGGAGCAGATAATTTTGAGTGTCATCATGCTGCAATTGCAGGGCAAGCAGGTGATCAGGCCCAGTCAGCATGGGTTTATGAAAGGCAGGTCATGCTTGACAAACCTGATCTCCTTCTGTGACAAAGTGACGTGCTTGGTGGATGAGGGAAAGGCTGTGGATGTGGTCTATCTTGACAACAGTAAGGCTGTTGACACCGTTTCCCTCAGCATTCTCAGAAACTGGCTGCTCATGGCTTGGACTGGCGTACACTTCATTAGGTTAAAATGTGGCTGGAAAGCTGGGCCCAAAGAATTGTGGTGAATGGAGTCAAATCCAGTTGGATGCCGGTCACTAGTGGCGTTCCCCAGGGCTCAGTGCTGGGGCCAGTCCTCTTTCATATCTTCATCGATGATCTGGATGAGGGCATTGAGTGCACCCTCAGTATGTTCGCAGATGACACCAAGTTAGGTGCGTGTGTCAATCTGCTTGAGGGTAGGAAGGCTCTGCAGGAGGATCTGGATAGGCTGGACAGATGGGGTGAGGCCAACTGTATGAAGTTCAACAAGGCCAAATGCCGAGTCCTGCACCTGGGGCGCAATAACCCCAAGCAGAGCTACAGACTGGGAGAGGAGTGGTTGGAAAGCTGCCAGGCAGAGAAGGACCTGAGAATATTGGCTGATAGTCGGCTGAATATGAGCCAGCAGTGTGCTCAGATGGCCAAGAAGGCCAACAGCATCCTGGCTTGTATAAGAAGCAGTGTGGCCAGCAGGGCTAGGGAAGTGATTGTCGTCCTGTACTCGGCTCTGGTGAGGCCGCACCTCGAGTACTGTGTTCAGTTTTGGGCCCCTCGCTACAAGAAGGACATGGAGGTGCTCGAGCGAGTCCAGAGAAGGGCAACAAAGCTGGTGAGGAGTCTGGAGAACAAGTCTTACAAGGAGCAGCTGAGGGAGCTGGGCTTGTTCAGCCTGGAGAAAAGGAGGCTCAGGGGCGACCTTATTGCTTTCTACAGGTACCTTAAAGGAGGCTGTAGCGAGGTGGGGGTTGGTCTATTCTCCCACATGCCTGGTGACAGGACGAGGGGGAATGGGCTAAAGTTGCGCCAGGGGAGTTTTAGGTTGGATGTTAGGAAGAACTTTACCGAAAGGGTTGTTAGACATTGGAATGGGGCTGCCTAGGGAAGTGGTGGAGTCACCATCCCTGGAGGTCTTTAAAAGATGTTTAGATGTAGAGCTTAGTTGTTGCAGGAAGCACGGCCGAAAGCACGACAGACACACAGTAGAGTCAGATCATGCTCCATTTTATTGCCCGAATAGCCTAACTTTTATAGAGAACTTAACAGGGGTGGACAGTGTTTCACACAAGATTATTGGTCAAAAGCACTCAGACAAACAGCTACAAGAAAACAACCCCACCTGCAAGAAAACAACCCCCTTGTGATTAGCAGTCACATAGACCTTGTCCTTGAGGCCAGCTACTGGTAACAATATTTTCCTGAATTCCTCAATTGGGCGATGTGGGAACACTGTCATGGGAACTTCTCATAGTTGCCCTGGTAGCTTGGTTTGCTCAGCTACAGCAAGCCATGGGATTTTTGCTGTTTCAAGAAATCCCTCAACAATTCCCCCTTCTTCTTTTGAGCAAACCAAGCCTGACACAGCAGTTTTACAAGTAACTTTTTAGCTATACTTACAACACACAACGATGATTACCACCACCATAAACCAAATCCTTAATCCCCTTGTGATTAAACCCAGCAACCATCTACACTTTGTTTCAAACAAGTCAGTGAACCATTGATTGAAAGGATTGATACCATGTTGAATCTTTCTCATGTGCTCTTTCAGGAAAGTAATGGATTTGTGAATTGACTCATTATGATCAAAAAGGTTTAAACAGTGCATTCCCTTAAAGTCCTCACACCCATGCCTTTGAGCCAAAAGCAAGTAGTCAATAGCAGCTTGATCCTGTAAGAGCACATGTCGCAGACTATTTTGATCTGGTAACATCTCCTCAAGTTATCTCTGTCGTGGCATAGGCTTGCCTCTCGGCCCAGCATACCAATTTTTCTAAGTTGTTACGTGTGGCCGCAGATGCCACTCCAGGCACTGAAATTGCTAATGCCGCTCTAGCTGCAACCCCACACAATTCAACATTATCATTGCGATCCAATGCAAGCAATGTCCATTTATGTCTGGTGATCTCACGCAACTGTAACAAGCTAGGAGCAAATACAATGAGTTTATCTATGTAACATGGACATCTGATAGCATTTGCAGGGATACCTTGCCAGGCCCCATCCCCACAAATCAGAAGCACATCAGGAGGTAAGGCCAAAGCTGTACAATTGTTCCAAACACTGTAGCTGTTACCCCTTGTCTCCGTGCCATAAACCCCTAAACCCTGCTTAGCAGTGTCATTGTAATCACAGGTGTTATTTGTATTTCTGTACCCGTATGGCCCTTTCCAAGTTCCTGTAGCAGGATCCATCTGATAGCCACGGCTACATTCACATTTGTAGCCACCTTTCAGGTTGATACAGATTTGACTACAGCTACCAGGGTTTTGGCATTCATCAATGTCTCCACAGTTTCTCTTGTCTACAAACTCAAACCCAGCTGGACAGTCACACTCATTTATGATGCATTCCTTCAGGGGCTCATCACCCCAGTCCTTGCAGTCTCTCTGCTGGTTACACACTTTATTGATATCTATGCATTCTCCACTTCTGCACTTGAATTTGCCAGGTCCAGAGCACTGAATAACATTGTTACAGTTTGCTTCATCAGTGCCATCCAGACAGTCTCTCACACCACTGCACTGCCTACTCCCATGGACACAGTTCCCATCTTCACATCTGAACTGGTCTGGCCTGCAGGTCCGAGAAGGGCAGTTAATTTCATCACTTCCATCCTTGCAATCAGGATCTCCATCACATCGCCACTTCTTGTGGATACATTCACCTGAGCTGCACTGCACCTCACTCGTAGCACACTTCACTGGAGGTGCAGGCTGGCGGCCACACTGCTCCAAAGATTCATCCGAGTGGTTGGAGCAGTCAGCATCATCATCACACACCCAGCTGATAGGGATGCAGGTAGAACTCTTGCACTGAAACTCATGAACACCACAGGTAGGAGGTGCACACTCCAACTCATCGCTACCATCACTGCAGTCATCTTGAACATTGCAGACAAAGCTTTTGGAGATACATTGCCCACTACTGCATGTGAATTCTGCTGCACTACAAGTCACAATGCCACAATTCTCTTCATCTTCTCCACTGTCACAATCCTTTTCACCATCACATTTCCAGGACACTGGGATACACTGGGTTGACTGAGGACCACAGCTGATTTCATTTACCCGGCATGCTCTCATATGACACAGCTCAGCACTCTCATCAGACCCATTTTCACAGTCCGGATCCCCATCACACTGCCATCTATTTGGCACACACTGACCACTGTTGCACACAAAGTCAGATTCAGCACACATCTTCACACAAGCACTCTCATCACTGCCATCTGAGCAATCTTCACATTTTGCTCTAGCACCGTCGGCAGCAGTGCACAGGCAGGCGAGGGCGAGCAGCAGGCAGAGTGCCCCGCAGCGCGGCAGCACCCACCGCCGCCCTGCACCTGTGTCACTTATACTACTCCTATTACCCGTACTGTTAGTGTCAGTGGCATCCTCCTGGCACCGTTTCCGTCTTTGTCGCCCCTTACTGTCCCCCTTTTCTTTTTGCCACTGACCATTCACCACAAATGGATGAGACACATGATTACTAGTTAGGAAAGAGAGTGTAACGTCTGCTATACGGCTGCAGGCAGTGCCGGCTGCAACCTTAGAAGCGGTTTGTGAAAGAGCCTGCCGGTGGGCATTTGGCAGTGTAATCTGCGTCTCTGCACTCCTGCCCCGCAATAGAGCTAAATCGTCATTAATAGTCTGTAGAATGTGGCAACCCCACGGAATGTTATCCAGAAACATAGTTATAACACCGATCTGGGGACGAATAGTCTTTTTTTGAATTGCAAGATAACTTCTTATAAAAAGAATGCCAGAGAGAAGCAGCACAGCCGCTGCTGCCGCTGTCTCCATGGTTACGTCAGACAGGCTGCAGGGTCCTGATCTCCGCCCCTCTGCTCTGTGCCGACTGGCCACACGGTGAGGGTCGGCCGCCATTGTCCACTGACGCCTCTGGTCTCCCGTAGCAACTCGATCTCGGACGGCCTGCGCCGCAGCGTGATCACGTCAATTTCCCGCGGCCCTCCGCAAATTCCACGTCCCGCCGCAACTCCGTTTCCCGCGGCCCTCCGCAAATTCCACGTCCCGCCGCAACTCCGTTTCCCGCGGCCCTCCGCAAATTCCACGTCCCGCCGCAACTGTAATTCCCGCGGCCCTCCGCAATTCCACGTCCCGCCGCAACTCTAATTCCCGCGGCCCTCCGCAAATTCCACGTCCCGCCGCAACTCCGTTTCCCGCGGCCCTCCGCAAATTCCACGTCCCGCCGCAACTCCGTTTCCCGCGGCCCTCCGCAAATTCCACGTCCCGCCGCAACCGTAATTCCCGCGGCCCTCCGCAAATTCCACGTCCCGCCGCAACTCTAATTCCCGCGGCCCTCCGCAAATTCCACGTCCCGCCGCAACTCCGTTTCCCGCGGTTTTCCGCGTGTCTCAGCGGGAATACCACGCCTCACCGTGAGTCCTGTGTACCGTGTTTCTGGGCCGGTGTCCGGTCCGCTCAAGCGCCGGTCGGATGGGCGCTCCGAAGTCCCGACGGCGCGGCGAGGTCGCGGCGCCGCTGGTCCCGGCGCCGCTGGTCTCCTGGTCTACCTGCGTTCGGATGTGCCGGCGCCGCTGGTGTCCCGCTGCGCTGCGATGTTTGTCCCGGCGAAGCTGCGATGTTCCGTTCGGGTCCTGTTCAGGTCTCACCCTGTTCGGGCGCCATATGTTGCAGGAAGCACGGCCGAAAGCACGACAGACACACAGTAGAGTCAGATCATGCTCCATTTTATTGCCCGAATAGCCTAACTTTTATAGAGAACTTAACAGGGGTGGACAGTGTTTCACACAAGATTATTGGTCAAAAGCACTCAGACAAACAGCTACAAGAAAACAACCCCACCTGCAAGAAAACAACCCCCTTGTGATTAGCAGTCACATAGACCTTGTCCTTGAGGCCAGCTACTGGTAACAATATTTTCCTGAATTCCTCAATTGGGCGATGTGGGAACACTGTCATGGGAACTTCTCATAGTTGCCCTGGTAGCTTGGTTTGCTCAGCTACAGCAAGCCATGGGATTTTTGCTGTTTCAAGAAATCCCTCAACACTTAGTGATATGGTTTAGTGGATGACTTGTTAGCGTTAGGTCAGAGGTTGGAGTAGGTGATCTTAGAGGTCTCTTCCAACCTAGACGATTCTGTAATTCTGTAAATAAAACAAAAGCCAAACAAATGAATTGCAAACATACTTCACAAATTTAATTGCTTTCCTGTAAGCTGAACAACAGTTTCATAAGCAGGTGTGAAGACCTCGACTCTATGCTCTTGTAAATGCTTTAATCTAACAAATCATGAGAGAATTAGATTCTGAGTAATTGGTATTGATTTGCATGACCAGTGCTGGTCATTCTTTAAGCGATGCCTCCTAGAAGCACAAGATCAGGCAATTCCTAAATATCGCAAGTTAGGCAGGCGGGGCAGGAGGCCGCCATGGCTGACCAGGAACATTCTAATGGAGATTAGGTGGAAACAGAGAGTGTTTCGCTACTGGAAGGAGGGCCAGGTGTCATGGAAAGAATACAGGGATGCTGTTCATGTTTGTAGGGAGAAAGTTCGTGTGGCCAAAGCACACCTAGAGTTGAAGCTGGCTGTGTCTGTGAGAGAAAATAAAAAGGGTTTTTTTAGATATGTGAATGGAAAAAGGAGAACTAAAGAATACATAGGGCCGCTCCTTGATAGGGAAGGTCTCCTCACAGACAATGACATAGGCAAAGCAGAGACGCTTAACACCTTCTTTGCCTCTGTCTTCAATGCCGATGATGGGCTTCGGGACCCGGGGTGCCCTGAGCTGGAGGACCAGGATGGTGGGGATGACAAACTCCCAACCGACCCTGAACGTGTGCGGGATTTGCTACTCCACCTGGGTCCCTACAAGTCCATGGGTCCGGATGGGATTCATCCCCGGGTGCTGAAAGAGCTGGCGGACGTCATCGCGGAACCTCTCTCAATTGTTTTTCAACGATCCTGGGAATTTGGAGAGGTCCCGGTAGACTGGAAGCTGGCAAATGTTGTGCCAATTTTCAAGAAGGGTCAGAAAGAAGACCCTAGCAATTACAGGCCTGTCAGTCTCACGTCAGTGCCTGATAAAATCATGGAGAAGATGGTTCTTGAACTTATTGAAGCGCACCTGGGGGACAAAGCAGTCATTGGTCCCAGCCAGCATGGGTTTGTGAAGGGTAGATCCTGCCTAACTAGCCTGATTTCCTTTTATGATAAGATCACCCGTATGGTGGACCAAGGGAAACCAGCTGATGTGATTTTTTTGGACTTCAGCAAGGCTTTTGACACGGTTTCCCATAGGATCCTACTGGACAAAAGGTCCACCATACAGCTAAACAAAAACATCATATGATGGGTGAGCAATTGGCTAACGGGCAGGGCCCAAAGGGTTATGGTAAATGGGGCTGTGTCAGGCTGGCGGGCGGTCACCAGTGGGGTCCCTCAAGGCTCCATTTTAGGGCCGGTACTTTTCAATATTTTTATAAACGATCTGGATGTAGGAATAGAAGGTATTTTGAGCAAGTTTGCGGACGACACCAAACTTGGAGGAGTTGTGGACTCGAATGAGGGTGGAAAGGCCTTGCAGAGGGATCTGGATAGGTTGGAGAGCTGGGCGATCACCAACCACATGAAGTTCAATAAGAGCAAGTGCCGGGTCCTGCACCTGGGACGGGGAAACCCTGGCTGCACGTACAGACTGGGCGATGAGACGCTGGAGAGCAGCCTAGAAGAGAGGGATCTGGGGGTCGTGGTAGACAGCAAGTTGAATATGAGCCAGCAGTGTGCCCTGGCAGCCAGGAGGGCCAACCGTGTCCCGGGGTGCATCAAGCACGGCATCACTAGTAGGTCAAGGAAGGTGATTGTCCTGCTCTACTCTGCGCTGGTGCGGCCTCACCTCGAGTACTGTGTGCAGTTCTGGGCACCACAGTATAAAAAGGACTTGAAACTGTTGGAGAGTGTCCAGAAGAGGGCTACGAAGATGGTGAAAGGCCTGGAGGGGAAGATGTACGAAGAACGGCTGAGGTCACTGGGCCTGTTCAGCCTGGAGAAGAGGAGGCTGAGGGGAGACCTCATCACAGTCTACAACTTCCTTGTAAGGGGGTGTCGAGAGGCAGGAGACCTTTTCTCCATTAACACCAGTGACAGGACCCGTGGGAACGGGGTTAAACTGAGGCAGGGGAAATTTAGGCTTGACATCAGGAGGGGGTTCTTCACAGAGAGGGTGGTTGCACACTGGAACAGGCTCCCCAGGGAAGTGGTCACTGCACCGAGCCTGTCTGAATTTAAGAAGAGATTGGACTGTGCACTTAGTCACATGGTCTGAACTTTTGGGTAGATCTGTGCGGTGTCAAGAGTTGGACTTGATGATCCTTAAGGGTCCCTTCCAACTCAGGATATTCTATGAGTCTATGATTCTATGATTTTTTATATAAATCCTTTTCTCATACCTTCTTCTTTCTGAGGAGTTCCTTAAGTCCTTAAGTTATAAAGTAAATGAGTAAAGAAGATGTTGACTTTTACAACTAACAAAAAAAAAGAAACTCAGAATTGTAAGTACTGCAGACATCAAAGAATCTCTTCCTACTTTTTTATAAAATGTTTCAGTGGCTAAAGACAGAATATTAGTTCTGTAACAAAAGACAACATTCATGATCTAAATCCACAAACTGGGTGGTCAGCAAAAACTGGAAATAAATTGTTACGATTGAGCCATGTATATTTAATTTTTATATTTAGTTGACTAAGTTGTATGTTTGATAGAATTAGATTTTATTTGTATATTCATTTGAAAAAATATGCCACTAAACAAAGATTAGCACATATTTTGTTAGAAAACTCACATTTATTTTGCTAACATTATACTGCTACACCCTCGCCTTTTAACTATCTAATCAGTTTCATCACACTATAGCTGTGATACATATATATAGAATATTTATAGAATATATATATTTTACATATATATATAAATATATATTATAACTATTTTTTACTTATTTTTATGTTAGTTTTATTTCTTTATCACAGAAGAGCATGAATGAAATTTAAAACCACAGAAAATATTAAATTTAATGTTGTATGAAATTGCAAATAAAGTAAATCATTTTCAATTTAAATATTTACATCATTAGCTGAAGACAATGAAGACAATGATATGGAGCTTTAACTCTCTAGAGAGAATATCAAAACCAGCTTGCCTTTGGTAGAATCCTTCCCTGACCTCCTTATTTTCACAACAGGAAACCAAACAAAACAAAACAAAAGTTTATCAGTGATATTCCCTTGTGGAATGCAAACTTTCAGTTCATATGTGACCAATCAATAAAAGAAAAGACATACCAATATATTATTTTCATGTACATTTACTTGATTTTTATTTGCAGCATAACCTATATATGAAATCAGTCCCTCTTTGCTGGCTACAGAGTTGCTTAAAAATAATAATGGTTAAACTGGTGGCCATGGAATAAGGAAAGTATTTGTATATTTTATGTTTTTGTTTTGGTTTGGTTTGGTTTTCCAAATCTTTCAAATATCCTGCATTAATATGACTTATTTAGCAGCAGGCAATGTGACTCTTTCAGAAACTAGTCATCTTTGCTCTTATCGGTGGGGTCATTTAAGAGGAATAAAATTCAAAATATCTTCTGAAAGACTGACTGTACTATGCCCTTATTACATTACAAGACAGTTTTGTTCTTGTAGCAAAGAACACGCCTCATTGATATTTTCTTTTTTGAAGATTTATATGAGCTTGAAAAATCTATCTGTATTACCAATATTTAACTAGATGATGTTTGTTTAATCAAATAATACAGTCTCTGCACTATCAGTGCTGTCATACTGTAATATTATAATTATTTTTATTTAAATTTCTATTTCATGGGGAAAGGAAGGGGAGTTTAGTTAAAATAAATAAATAAATAAATAAATACTTGTATTAGTATCCAATACTATTAATTATTATTCAGGAAGAAAGTAAGACAATCTGATTTATTAATGGAAAGATACATTGAAAAAATAATTTATACCAATAAGTATAGTAAAAAACAAATGTTATGAAAGAAATTAGAGCACAGATTTTACACATATTTTGTTTCACCAGAAGTCATTGTAGCTGTATGCAGATGGGTTATTTGGTTAAATCAGAGGTATTGTGTGTAAAATATACAGGAAGAGGAGCTTACATAAAAGAGTTGTCCCACTGCAATGATATTTTGGGCTTTTTAAGTTCTCTAATTTTTTTACTTAAAAGGGAAAGAGGGGGAGAGAAGAGGGTAAAATTATTTGTTAGGAAATTAAAATCTGTAACCACAAGTAAGAGGAAAAAAAAAGTCAGAAATAAATTTAAAAATAAAATAAAAATATAAGCTGAGTGATGAGACACGTATGCAGAGTCCAGTATTGTTTCTGGATTTATTAGCCCATCTTCCTCTGAAGATTTGTCTATTCAAGAAAGTTGCATTTATGTGAACCAATTTGTGGAAAAGAAACTGACAAACTCAAAACAAATAAACAAAAGGAAAAAAAATACAGAAAACTAACTACATGCAGGTTATTATTATCAACAATAAAACATATGTATTGAAAATCCTACCTAAGCCACAGTTTCTTTCAAAAATCCTCCCTCAGCCACAGCTTCTTTCAATTCTTATATTCAGTTCTTGTTGTTCCTTAAAGGAAACAGATACTTTTTTCTCCTCATGATTTTTAACAAGCAGATCCTTTAAGTCTGAGTAGGATATCCTCTCCTGATGATTCAGCAAAGCCCTTACATTCCACATATTATGAGTCTGTGCTTTTATACTGAGTTAGTCCCTACTGAGGCAAGTCTGTACTTAAGGTTCAAAACAAACTGGCACTTACAACAAACTTCATTGAGTTCACTACATATTTTAATTGGCATCACTGGATCGTAAAATTGGCATACAATTGCAGATTTTGGAGATGTCCAAATTCATCAAAAAATTTATCAGGACAGTCTGGATTTTATGTATAGTAGGGCCCTCAAAATGTCTTCCAGTTTGTTCTCCTACTGAGGGATTTGACTTTTAAGTATTCATTATAAAGCTGACGTAACAAGTAAGTAAGGTGGAAGCTACAAAAGAAGTAAAATTAGTATCAAATGAAAAACCCAAGACCCAGAAAAGTCCACTCTGCGTAGCAAAACTCTGTAATAAATGTATCATCTGAGAGGGAGGAAAGGGGGAAGAAATGTAACAACTGTATTTCTTTATTTTAAAGGGAGAGAGGAGAAAGAAAAAAAAAAAATCACCTTTGAAGTACCAAAGCATCAATATTAGAGCTTCTATCTGATCAGAGTATCCTGTTATATGGAAGTTCAGGGTCTATTTTATGTTGCAGCATGGTCCCTGGGATGTGACAATGTAAAATTCCTGTAGACGTAAGACAGGCTGGACAGAAATTTTCCCAGGGTGGACTTAGAAGTGTAAGATCATTACTGCTGAAAGGCTTAAAGAACTTTATTTTAATTTTAATTTTAAAATTAATTTTAAAGAACTCTTAGTTCTCATTCAGATTAAAATTTAGCTGTAGACTTGTAGCTGTCTGTATAGATGCCTATAGAGATGTCTGTTTCTGTTTCTGTTGTTGTTTGTTGGTTGGTTTTGTTTTATTCTTTTTTTCATACTGGTAGTAAGTTCACAATTTCCATGTTTTCTTGGTTTTGTTTTAGTTTTTTGTTTGGTTGGTGTTTTTATTTGTTTGTTTCTTTGTTTGTTTTGTTATCCTTATGTTAGTAGGTTCTTGATTTTTATAATATATATATATATATATACATATATTGGCACAGAGGAGAATCTAATTTTTCATTTAGATACATGCCTAAGCTTATCATGTCTAATTCCATAACTGAAAGCAAGATGGAAGGGGTGTAAATCAAATAGAAAACAAGACATCCAAATTCCTTCATTAAAATGATGAATAAAGGTTTCAATGAAACAGTGCAAGAGCAATTTTCTGTTCTTAAGGATACTCAGAACTTCTAGAAAACCTTCACCAACTCTGGTTCTACAAACAGGCTAAAGCATGCTAAGCATAAGAGAGGGCACCCTTGAAGAAAGAGTATCTCCACCTGACCTCATTCTTCATATAAAAGTGATATTAGCAGGTAACAGCTGTTTGAGGAAATGTGTGTATGAAGAAGTAAAAAATAAAAAAATAAAAATGAAAATTAAGTTCTAGTAGTGAAAATAAAGCAACGCAGAGAACAAAAATATGTGCTCTGAATCCATTCATTGAAGCTTGCCTGTATCATTTGATTTGATGAAAGATACTGCATTTCTTGAATATTGTGATCTAGATGTTTTTGTCCCTGAAGAACATCGGACAGTCATCATGTGCTGGTGAAGGCAACATCCAATTACCTCTTTGGTATGACACTTGCCAACACTTTATTGTCTTGATTACTATAGTGGTGAGTATGATCCTTATTATTATTTTTATTTTTTTTTACTTTTTTTTCCCCTAGATAAAACCATGCTGGTTGTTATACATCAACTCAATGATCTAAGCCTCATAATTAATGAATAGTAGATACATAGATAGATAGATAGACAGATAGATAAATTATAAATATTTTTAATTACTGAAACCCTTTAACTCCTAGGAGTTATCTTTAGGACAGTTTAATCTGTGGGTAACTCCAACATAAAAAGTACATTTATCCATTGAATTACCTATGGTACATATAAAGACATTGGCAGACAGCTCACAGCAAGTGACAATCCCACTCAGCACAGTGGGACATGGCACAGAAAATTCCTGGTCTTCCCAGACACATCCAGACAACATAGTTATACTGTTCTTGGTAGCAAAGCAACTTAATTTTTCACTAGCTCAGCTTTGAATGGCTTTGCTATGTTCATTGAAGACTGTGCAAGTTCTTCAGAAAATCAATGCATATATAGAGATGAATAGTAATCAGATGTGGTGGAATTCAGCTTGCTGAACAGCTGTCTCCGAGGAATTTTTGATGAAACAAGATGAGTTGGCAGGATATTTAACCTCTTTCTACTGGACTTCTTGTAGAAAGCAGGCATGGTGTCAGAGTTATTGTAAGATTTTCTTTCATTAATTATTCCTTAATATTTTAAAAACACAAGATTTTTTTAATATATATATTTTTAAAAGTGATATCAATGTAATGTAATAATTATAGCCCTTTTTATAGTCAGTTTAGGCTATATGAGAATTACTTACATTTTTGTGAGCCATCTATAGCAAATTAATGGTAAGTGAAAAAAAAAAAAAAAGGAAAAAAAAAATTTTCAAAACTTTTTTTTTTTTCAAAACAAAAACTTTACAGTGAGAATCTCGACTGATTTATTTCATAAGTGTCCTTGAATTTTTCTGTGGACTTTAATGAAAATTTTACATTAAGAAGATAAGAAGGTTAAGAAGGTAACAATAATTAATTATTATTTAAGAAGATAATAGGTTAATGTTAGAGGCTAAAGGTTAAGAAGATAATAATTAAAAGAAATATATACTTCTGAAAAGCAAAACAGCATTTTTACTGTAAGGATGATCAAACACTAGCACGGTTTGACAAGAAAGGTTATGGAGTCTCCATCCTTGGAGAGACCTGGAGAAACTCTCCTAGCTATCACTACTTGAGTAGAGAGTGTGACTAGATGATCTCAAAGGTGCCTTTCAGTGTTTATGTGATTGAAAAAATATTGGACTGTTTTTGTTTTAAAATAATTCTGAATCTGTGTTTTCATACCACTGAAAAACAAAACAAAAAAGAAATAAATAAAAATAAAAAAAAATGAAACAAAACAAAAAAAATGCAACAAAAACAATCTCTAGGTGTGCAAACTATACTTTTTAAATTTAAGGATTCATTCTAAGATGTAAAAGTAAGAAAAAAATCATTATGAATTAGGCATTTAGTAGCTGAATATATCTGTATAGTATTTCATAAGAAACGCATATTTATCCAATTCTCATATTGCTTGGTTGTGAACTGATACTCCCATATCATCTTTAAGTCAAATTTTGTATTCTCAGCTTTACATTCAGAATACAAAAGAGTGAAGGGAAAGTGCTGATTCTGAATCATTCACCTACATGGTCTAAAGTATTGACATCCCTGTGACACCTGTGACATGGATAGTAAGTTTTGTCCACACACATACAGCTCATCACATTCCATCCAGTGACACAGAAAATGGACTCAAAGGACTCACTGACCTTCACAGTGCTTCTTATGGCAAAGTGTAGTTCCAGGATTCTGCACAGAGTACAAGGAGCCCTTTGGTTTCCCATAAAAATGGATAGATAGATAGACATACAGACAGACAGACAGACAGACAGACATAGATAAAAAGGCAAACACTTGCATGTATGCTTTTTTGTTGTTGTTGTTAGTTTGATTGTTGTTTTTTTATTAATATTTTTGTTGTTGTTTTGTTGGGTTTGTTTGTTTGTTTGTTTGTTTTGTTTGTTTTGTAAATGGACTATAATCACCAAAAGCATTTTCACAAAACATCTTAGTAGGTACTACATTCAGAGACTTATAACCAGTGCAGACCTGGTCACCTTGCCAGTTGTATTTTGTTCAGATGGGCAGATATAAGATTAGAAATACTGACATTACACATTAATCAACAGTAATATTTGTTCTTATTTGATAGAACAACTTTCCTAAGGTTAATATCACCATTACCTCTATATGTGTAATCATCATTGTTTATAAACTTGACCAAATGAGGAGATATTTTTATTCTCAACTGACATATCTTTTAAATGTTCTTATAAATATATCTCAAGGTAATATTAATGTAATAATTTCTAAAACTGCCTTAAATTTTCTTATTCCAAAGAATTTTTGTTTTATATTTTTTTCTGTTTAATTAGTAACACAACATGTCAGCTGTAGGTTTTGGGCATTCCATTTTGATTAGTTTCATTTTTAAAATATTATATGACAGAAAAAAACATATATTTTTACCTCTCTCTCAAATTTCAAGGATAACAATTTTGTTTCAGCTATGGCTAGCAAGGTGAGATCATGTACAACAAGAAAGTCAGGGTGACTTCTTTCAATGTCTTTTACAGAAAATTAACATTTGGGATTGTGATATTTTCCACTCTTGAAAATTCAAAATTAGAAATATACAGGTGAAAGTATAGAAATATATATATATAGAGAGAGAGAGAGAGAAGCAAAAAAGCTGGAGACTTAATTTATTCTTTTTTTTTTTTTAATCTTTTTTTTTAATCTTTTTTTTTTTTAATTATCTGCAATGCAACAGTGATTACAAATGTCAGGCAGAATCAGAATGTGCTCTCATAAGTCATAAAATCATAGAAGGTTTTGGGTTGAAAAAGTCCTTAAGGATCATCTAATTCCAATCCCCCTGTCATGGGGGTGATGTGATATGATCTTTTTGGACTTCAGCAAGGCTTTTGACATGGTCTCTTATAGGATCCTACGGGACAAAATGTCCAGCGTACAACATAGCAAAAACGTCATATGATGGGTGAGCAACTGGCTGATGGGCAGGGCTCAAAGGGTTGTGGTAAATGGGCCCACATCTGACTGGTGAATGGTCAATAGTGGGGTCCCTCAAGACTCCATTTTAGGGCCAGTCCTCTTCAATGTTTTTGTAAATGATTTATATGTAGGACTAGAAGATGTTTTGAGCAAGTTTGCCGACAACACCAAACTTGGAGGAGTTGTGGACTCGGATGAGGGTAGTAAGGCCTTGCAGAGAGATCTGGAAAGACTGGAGAGCTGGGCAATCACCAACTGTATGAAGTTTAACAAAAGTAAGTGCCAGGTCCTGCACCTGGGAAGGGGCAACTCTGGCTATATGGATGGACTGGGGGTGAGAAGCTGGAGAGTAACCCCACACAGAGAGATCTGGGGGTTGTGGTTGATAGCAAGCTGAATATGAGCCAGCAGTGTGGCCTGACAGCCAGGAGGGCTTGATGTACCCTGGGGTACATCAAGCATGGCATTGCTAGTTGGTCAAGGGAGGTGATTGTCTCATTCTACTCTGCGTTTGTGCGGCCTCACCTTGAGTACTGTGTGCAGTTCTGGGCACCACAGTACAAAAAGGATTTGAAGCTATTGGAGAGTGTACAGAGGAGGGCGACAAAGATGGTTAAGGGTCTAGAGGGGAAGACTTATGAGGAGCAGCTGAGGTAACTGGGTCTGTTCAGCCTGGAGAAGAGAAGGCTGAGGGGGGACCTCATCTCGTTCTACAACTTCCTCGCAAGGGGGACTGGCGAGGCAGGTGACCTATTCTCTGTAAACACCAGTGATAGGACCCATGGGAATGGTGTTAAGCTGAGTCAGGGGAGGTGTAGACTAGACATCAGGAAGAGGTTCTTTACCAAGAGGGTGGTTGCACACTGGAACAGGCTCCCCAGGGAAGTAGTCACTGCATCAACCCTGTCCGTATTTTAAAAGCAATTGGACTGTGCACTTAGTAACATAGTGTAAACTTTTGGGTAGACCTGTGCAGTGCCAGGAGTTGGATTTGATGATCCTTATGTGTCCCTTCCAACTCAGGATATTCTATGATTCTATGATTCTATGATAACAATGCTGAAGCTGGGGGTGAGACAGATGTCTGATCTAAAGTGACTCACTCCACAGCACTACAACTTCCTGTAGGGAGGTTGTGATGAGGAGGGCGTCAGCCCCTTCTCCTGGATAACTGATGATAGGACTTGAGGAAATGGCCACTAGTTGTGCCTGGGGAGAGTTAGATTAGATATCAGGAAAAACTTTTCCTCTCAAAGAGTTGTCAGATAATGGAATGGCCTGCCCAGGGAGATGGTGGAGTCACCGTCCCTCACAGAGTTCAAGAAGAGCCTGGACAAGGTGCTACTAGATATGATTTAGTAGCTTAGTGGTTAGCATTGGTGATAGGAGGACAGTTGACCTACATGATCTCATAAGTCCTTTGGAAGCCTGTGTTTCTATGATTCTGTGAGCAAGGGGCTTTACTACATGATCTTCAGAGGGACATTCCAACCTCAGCCTCGATATGACTTTGTGCGCCTGTGAACAAAATACTTTTCTTCTGTGAAGGTGACTGAGGACTGGAACAGGTAGCCCAGTGAGGTGGTACAGTCTCCCTCCCTGGAGATATTCAAATGACATCAGGATTTGGTCCTGCCCAGACTTCTGTAGGTGAGTCTGCTGGAGTGTGGACATTTTCCACAATAACTTCCAGTGGTCCCTTCCACTCAGAGGTCTCTTCCATCCTTCAGAATATCACCTTGACTGGGGCCTGGGTAACCAGCTCCAGGAGGCCTTGCATGGGGGGAGGTGAGGGGGAAACTATTTGTTCTTGAGAGCCTCCTTCCAACCTCACCATTCTGTGACTCTGTGAGCCTGTGATCAGGAGACACTTTTGTACTGTGAAGATGACTGGGGACTGAACCAGGTAGGCCAGGGAGCTAGTACAGTCTTCACGCTTGGAGATATTTAAAACGTCTTCAGGACAAGGTCCTGGCAGCCTGCTGTAGGTGAGCCTGCTGAGTGTGGACATTTTCCAAGATGACCTCCAGAGGTCCCTTCCACCCTCAGCCATTCCATCCTGTCAAGGGATTTCCCTCTGCCTTTCCCAGCACTGAGTCCTTCTTCCCTGACAGCCCTCGCAGAAGATGAAATGGGGTGCACTGATGGGACTGAGGAGGTCAACAGGGCTCCCTTGCCTGCACTGCTCCCCTGCCAGTTGCTGGGCCTTTGTGCTCAAGGGGCACTGGTCTCTCATCACAGGACCCGACAGGCCTGAAGATGAGCAAGTTGCTGCGAGGATGGCAATGTCCCACTATCCAGGCTTTCCTCCGTTATGGCATTTGCCATCCTTAGTGGGCAGCTGTACTGGGTCTGGCTGGAATGTTAACTTTCCCGGCAGCAGCCCGTACAGCGCAGTACTCTGTACTTGTAGCTGGAACAGCAGTGTTATCACACCAGTGTTGTGTCTACTGCTGAGCACCACTGGCACAGCATTGGGCCTTTCTCTAACCCTCCTAGGGGGTGGGCAAAAAGTGAGGAGAGAAACATCACCTGGGCAGCTGACCTAAACCAATCAAAGGGATATTCCATACCATGTGATGTCACACTCAGCAATAAAAGGTGGAAACAGGAAGAAGAGGGGAGGGGTGGGCTCTCGTTGGGAAAACGTCAGTCCTCCTCTCGAACACCAGCTGCGTGCGTTGAGGCCTTGCTTCAAGGACGTGGTCAATCATCGCTCATTTGTGGGAAGTAGAGAGTAATTTCTTTCCTCTGCACTTCCATATAGCTTTCATTTATTTTGTTTGTTTGTTTTCCTCCCTTCTTTTTATTTTCCCTTTTCCCCTCCCTTTTCCCCTTTCTCTTTTTATTTCCCCTTAGTTAAATTGTTTAGTTCATAGTAGTCTTTATTTAATTATTATAATTATTTCCCTTTAATTAAATTATCCTTATCTCAACCCGTGAGTTGTTCTTTGCTTTACTTCTTCCCCTTCTCATCTAAAGGAGGGGGAGTGAGAGAGCAGTTGTGGGGTTTAGCTGCCCAGCACGGTAAAACCACCACAGCAGCTTCGCAGGGCAGCCACAGAGTCCCCTGTGATGTCACCAGCAGTGAATGTGACTGCGTGTGAGCTCCACATTTGGCAGAGGCTGCAGGCTTTGTCCCTGCACACTTCGTGCAGGGCTTGTGCGAGCACACATGCAAATTGTGTGGGCTTGATCAGGGCTGTGGGCATGCTCGCCAATTGTTGGCCATGTAAGGAGCAGCAGCTCTACATGCTGAGCCAAGGCAGCCCCTGCCAGTGCTGTTGTCCCTGCTGCCTGGCTGTAGGGTGCTGAGGGTCCCACAGAGCAGCTGTCCCATGCCTGTGGGTATGATGCTGGGGCATCATCACAGCTGGGGCTGCGAGCAGTCCTGAAGGCTTCTGGTCAATTTCTGTGCCTTTCCTAACCACCTCTTTCAGGTATCCTGTGCTAAATCAAGCTTTGATTGGGATGGAACACTGGGACTCCATTGCCATGGGCATGCCAGCTCTTCACCCAGCACTTCCTGACAGGAGGCCAGAGCCCACCTTGGGCTTGAGCCCTGGGCCAGTGTGGAAGACATCAGGGCTTCCGTTCCTGCTCTTTTCCTCCTCTTCTTACTTGCACATACGACAGAAACAGATGCACATCCCATCCTGCCCCGCTTGTCTCTGCCCTGCCCTAGCTCCTGCCAAGCTCCCGGTGTGGACATTCCACCATGAGCTCCCCCACACATGCTCTCCCTGCCCAGGGGGGAGCCCCTGCTCCTTTGACCAAGGCTACAACAGAGGCTGCCATCGCTCCTTCTCAGCCCACCAGGAGCCCCCTGGGAATCCTTTGCCACCTCTCTCCCACAGTGTTCTTGACTTCTCCCTGCTTTCACACTCATAGCGCAAGGAACTCTGGGCCATTTAGCATGTCTCTCTTGGCAGGACATGGCGCCGCATGCTGAGGAATGCCTGGAGAAGAGCAGCCCTGCTGCAATGGGCAGCAGCAGCCAGCTGCAGCAGGCAGGGCTAGCTGAGGCAGTGGCAGCCTGCGTGTGGCCCATCTGCCATAGATGCTGCCTACATGGACCGATGCTCCCACCGCTTTTGCTACACCTGCATTCAGTGCTGGGGCAGAGGAAGCAACACCTGCCCACTCTGCAGGCAGCTGTTTGAGTGGCTGGTGGGCAGGGTGCAAGAAGACAATGAGCACAAGGAGTACGGAGTCAGCTTGTCTGCCTGCCACAGGAGGAACTGTGCCAGAGAAAGAGTGCACAGCAGATCCCCCGCAGCAGCACTACAACTCGTGCGGATGGTCCACAAGCTGTGGCCCCTCAGCTGGGGGAAGGGGACTTGTGGGACTCAACCGAGAATCCAAGGGCAGCACAGCTGCAGTGCCTGTAAATGCCACCTCCCAGCAGGCTTGTGCACACAGGGCTCCTTGGGACCAACCCTACAGAATGCAGGGGAGTGACTGGGAGGCCTGTGGCGCTAATCTTCTTGTACCCCAGTCTGGAAGCACCAAGAACTGTAATCACTGAAACCTTTTATGTCCAATAAATGCCCAGCTACTTCTCTGCATGGGTGTTTTTCTAAACCAAAGAACTGCCCCCTGTAAGGAAGATTTTCCAACATTGTCTCACAGTGGAGGAAAGCCAGACAGGAGGGTTTTGTGGAGCATACAACAATTTCATTTAATGCAAATGTCAAAGCAGAAGGCACGTCTCTTACTCTCTTCCAGGCTCCCACTTCCAAGTATGAGCCCATGGTTGTCCAAGCCCTTTGGCCAGCACCCAGCCTGCAGGTCCTGAGGAAATGCATCTTGTGCAGCTGCCAGGAATGGAATGCAGGCCATGCTGACAGCCCCATCCCCACTGTGCACCCCAGCCTGAGGGACCAAGTAATTGAACTGATTGCCCAGAGAGGTCCAGTGTGCCCAGGTGGCTAAGAAGGCCAACAGCATCCTGGCTTGTATCAGGAATACTGTAGCCAGCAGGACCAGGGAGGTTATCAACCCCCCGTACTCTCCTCTGATGAGGCCTCATCTCGAGTACTGTGTTCAGTGTTGGGCCACTCACTACAATGAAGACATTGAGGCCCTGGAACATGTCCAGAGAAGGGCAACAAAACTGATGAGGGGTCTGGAGGACAAGTCTTATGAGGGGCATCTGAGGGAGCTTGGATTGTTTAGTCTGAAGAAGAGGAGGCTCAGGGGGAACCCCATTGCACTCTACAACTTCCTGAAGGGAGGTTGTGATGAGGAGGGGGTTGTCTTTTTCTCCCAGATAACTAATGATAGGACTTGAGGAAATGACCACATGTTGTGGCCGGGGAGATTAGATATCAGGAAAATATTTTTCTCTCAAATAGTGGTCAGACAGTGGAATGGCCTGCCCAGGGAGGTGGTGGAATCACCTTCCCTCACAGCGTTCAAGAAGAGCCTGGATGAGGTGCTACTAGGTATGATTTAGTAGCTTAGTGGGTAGTATTTGTGACAGGAGGATGGTTGACCTACATGATCTCATAGGTACTTTGGAACCCTGTGTTTCTATGATTTCTGTGTTTTCTAAGTCTATTGGGCCTGAAAACATGCATCCCAGGGTCCAGAAGTAATTAGCTGATGTAGTTGCCAATCCAATATAGCCAGCATGGCTTCACTAAGGACAAACTGTGACTGATCAATCTCGTGGTTTTCTACAGTGGAGTAACTGCATCAGTTTATAAGGGAAGACTGATTGATGTCATCTACTTGGACTTCTGCAAGGTCTTTGACATGGTCTCACATGACATCCTAATCTCCAGATTGGAGAGTTATGATTTTGATGGGTGGACCATTCGGTGGATAAGGAATTAGCTTGAAGGTTCTACCCAGAGAGTGGTGATCAATGGACCTAGGTCCAAGTGGAGGCCGGTGATGAGTGGTGTCCCTCAAATGTCTGTCCTCAGACTGGTTCTATTTAACGTCTTCATCAACAACATAAGCAGTAGGATTGAGTGAACTCTCAGCAAATTTGCAGATGACATCAAGCTTAGCAGTGCAGTTGATACAGTAGAAGGAAGGGATGCCATCCAAAGGGACTTGGACCAGCTTGAGAACTGGGACCATGTGAACCTCATGAAGTTCAACAAGTCCAAGTGCAAGGTGCTGCATCTTGGTCAGGGCAATCCCAGATATGAGAACGAAATGGGAGAACTCATTGAGAGCAGCCCTGCAGAGGATTTGAGAAGGGAAGATGAAGGTGTGATATCAATGTGAAGGATGAAAGAATAATATACAATGTGTTTTTTTTGTTGTTTTGTTTGTTTGTTTGTTTGTTTGTTTGTTTGTTTTTAAAGTGGGTGGAATCTGTGGTCATCCTATTTCCTGGTATACTGTAGTACTGTCTTCAGTTGTTGCTATCTTCTCCACCAATTTTCTGGCATAGTTGGAACTTGTCAAAGTATTTGCTGCAAGTCATTAATCCTTTAATTTAATCCTATTTTAGATATGTTGCAGAATTTGAAATAAGAGGAGAAGGGAAAGGGAAAGGGAAAGGGAAAGGGAAAGGGAAAGGGAAAGGGAAAGGGAAAGGGAAAGGGAAAGGGAAAGGGAAAGGGAAAGGGAAAGGGAAAGGGAAAGGGAAAGGGAAAGGGAAAGGGAAAGGGAAAGGGAAAGGGAAAGGGGATGAGGCACAGGAAGGGGGATGGGAAGGGAAAGGGAAAGGGGATGAGGCACAGGAAGGGGGATGGGAAGGGAAAGGGAAAGGGGGAGGGGGAGGAGGAGAGGGAGAGGGAGAAGAGAGAGAGAGGGAGGGAGGTCTTTCTTTGTGATCAAAAACTCACAATCAAAAAACATAGGGCCCTTACAGACAACTTAAATGAAGAATATGGGATGAACAGGTACTTGCCCAGAAAAAAAAAATAAATAAATAAAACACCTTTCCTGGATTTCAAAATAAACAGAATTTGGAATAAAGTTGTTCAGAAAATTAAAAAAGAAATGGAAAAATACTTTTCCTTAAATGCACAGAATTTCTAAGTGTTCGAAAGTACAAACACAGAGATGGTTCTATGGAGGCTAGATGTCTGTGATTTAAAATAACAATACTTTGAAGACTTTCCTTTGAAATTACTTAAAATGAATTACAGCTTATAGGTTTTTATTTTGGTTTCAAGTTTTTACATATTACTTTGAAAGCAACAGTATTCCAGCTTCGCATATAATAAAAAATTACCTGTGAAAAAATTGAGTTCTTATACAGCACTTCATCAATACCATCAAGAAAAATTCATTATTCATTTTTCTTGTTGGGTGGTTTGGCCCAGATTAATCTCTAAACAAATCCAGATTATTGTAGGAAAAAGAATTTATATCAAGTAGATTTTCTTTCGTATGTTATCATTGTTATGTTTTAGCTGACTTATTTACGTATCGCATTTTGTACTAATAGTTAATTCAAAATGTTCTTTAAGTTTTACAGCCTGTAGATTTATGCTCCTATTTTCCTGTTCCTTGTTGTTTTATATTGTGAAATGTCTTTCAAATTTATTATGCTTTATCAATAAGAGACATCTTAAAACAAGTCTCAGAACTGCTTGCTCAGTATTACTACTCATAAAGATTATGTTGCTCTGAGTGATAGCTTTTTCATTCTAACAGTTCCCTTTAAACAAGACAAGAAAAGGTTTTATTTTTTTTCTTCTATTTCAATTAAGTCAACAAGATTTAATGAGGTATTCATTTGTTTTCAACCAACCTTTCCTTTACAAAAACACCACCTTGCATTTTTTAAAAAGAAACCTCAATGTTACATTTGAGTAATTCATGGACTTCATTACAAAATGTCTGTACTGAGAACTTGTAATTTATATTTTCATGATTGGGAATTTCAGGATTTTGTTGCACACATATTTTTTTTCATAAATTTAGAAAATCCTTAACTCTGGGGGAAAAAATACAGCATAACTTTTGTAGATCCAAGTTTGTTTGATGGAAAAAAAGGGATATATACACACTCATATATACATATATACATATATACATATGTATATATCCTTATATATATCTTTTTTTTTTTTTTTTAATCCCTATATATATAAAAAATCTAATTTAGAACAAACTTTATTATTGGAAATAATGAGCCCTTTTCCACAACATAGCTCATTATCATCAATAGAGAAGTGAAATCCTTCATGCATATTACTGAAAAGACATTTTCCAACATTTTAAAACAGAAATAAACTGCCAATGTAACACTGAGGATTTGGGAAAAAGAAAAAAAGTCCTTTGATGTAGGTGTATAGCAGTTCATGGGAAAATCACTGGCCAATAATTTGACCAATGTTTATCAAAAAGTGATATAAAATATTTTAACAAAGTATTTGGAGTGAATTATTATTATTATTAATCATTCATTTGCTATTAATTTTTACAGACACTGTGAACTAGACAAACTCTAGAGAAGAGCTTATCAAGTATTTCATACAAAACTCTCAGTGAAAAAAAATAAATGTCTAAGTACTGCAGATAGGACCAGAAAGTAAATATGTGCTTATTGATTTCAGAATTTCCTGTGGTCTTTAAACAAGTTGTTATTTTGACATGTCCTGGATATTAACTGGAGATGAGGTGCATAAAGGCAATACCTGGCTTCTCTTCTTGTATGTCCAGGTACTACAGTGATTAAGTCCCAGTTCAGTAATAAACTTTCTCTAGAGACAGTAAAAAGATCAACCAGCTACAATCAGCACTGATGAAAACAGAAATTTCTTTTTACCTGTACTGTCATATAGAACACTGAGATCTGAAAATCCTAAGAATTTCTAAGATAGATTTGTGCATTACATGTGAAATAATTTTTAGTTGAGAACAAACTTGTCTTCAATATATAAGATCAATTTAGATCAATTTACTTTTTATGCAGTATTATAAACATAACCTTACTAGTTCTCTTCCTCTAACTCAATGTCTTTTTCTGTGTGCCTATTACAGAAATCTCAATTTTTCTTAGATTCATTTCAGAATTACTACTGAGATATTTCAACCCAAAAATTTCAATGGCCATATAGAAATCAATATCCCCATTAACCCTTGATAACAGTAGAAATAACCTATTTTATGGAAGATAAGGATTCTTTTTATTTGTCCATCTAAACAGAAACCTGGAATGAAAAATATTGAAGACGATATACTAGACCTATAAACTTTTAAACCTATAAACCTTTAAACTAGGTAAGATGGGGGATGGGGCTGAAACAAGGCTTGTTGGAGCTGTGTCAGGAGGAACAATGACAAGGCCGGGGGAGAAGGCAATGGCCCAGCTGAAGTGCATCCATACCAATGCATGCAGCATGAGTAACAAACAGAAGGAGCTGGAAGCCATCGTGCAGCAGGCAGGCTACGACTTGGTTGCCATCACGGAGACGTGGTGGGACCAGTCTCATGACTGGAGTGCTGCAAAGACTGGCTATAAGCTCTTCAGAAGGGACAGGCAGCACAGAAGGGGTGGAGGTGTGGCTCTCTATATTAGAGAATCCTTTGATGTTGTGGAACTCAAGCCTGGGAATGACAAGGTTGAGTCATTAGGATCACAGAATGCACCTGGTTAGTGAGCCTACCAGGGGTGGTGCTCTGCTACACCTTCTGTTCACAAACAGAGAAGGACTGGTGGGAGATGTGGTGGTCGGAAGCTATCTTGGGCAGAGTGACCACAAAATGGTGGAGTTCTCTATTCTTAGTGAGGCTAGAAAGGGGACAAGTAAAACTGTTGTATTGGACTTCCAGAGGGCTGACTTTGTGCTGCTCAGGACACTGGTTGGTAGAGTCTGTTGGGAGGTGGTTCTGAAGGGCACAGGAGTCCAGGAAGGCTGGGCACTCTTCAGGAAGGAAATCTTAATGGTGCAGTAGAGATCTGTACCCACGTGCCCAAAGATGAGCTGACGTGGAAGAAGACCAGCCTGGCTCAACAGAGAGTTGCAGCTTGAGCTCAGGAGAAAAAAGAGGGTTTATAATCTTTGGAAAAGAGGGTGGGCCACTCAGGGGGACTATAAGGGTGTTGTGAGGCTGTGTAGGGACAAAATTAGAAAGGCTCATCTGGAGCTCAATCTGGCTACTGCTGTTAAAGACAACAAAAAATATTTTTACAAATACATCAACGCAAAATGGAGGACTAAGGAGAATCTCCATCCTTTACTGGATGCAGGGGGAAACCTTGTTACAAAAGATGACGAAAAGGCGTAGGTGCTTAATGCCTTCTTTGCCTCAGTCTTTAGCGGCAAAACCAGTTGCTCTCTGGATACCCAGTACCCTGAACTGGTGGAAGTGGATGGGGAGCAGAATGTGGCCCTCACTATCCATGAGGAAATGTTTGGCGACCTGCTATGGCACTTGGATGTACACAAGTCAATGGGGCCAGATGGGAGCCACCTGCGGATACTGAGAGAACTGGCAGAAGAGCTGACCAAGCCGCTTTCCATCATTTATCGGCAGTCCTGGCTATCGGGGGAGGTCCCAGTTGACTGGCAGCAAGCAAACATGATGCCCATCTACAAGAAGGGCCGGAGGGCAGACCTGGGGAACTATAGGCCTGTCAGTTTGACCTCAGTACCAGGGAAGCTCATGGAGAAGATTATCTTGAGTGTCATCATGCGGCACTTGCAGGGCAACCAGGAGATCAGGCCCAGTCAGCATGGGTTTATGAAAGGCAGATCCTGCTTGACAGACCTGATCTCCTTCTATGACAAAGTGACGCACTGGGTGGATGAGGGAAAGGCTGTGGATGTGGTCTACCTTGACTTCAGCAAGGCTTTTGACACCGTTTCCCACAACATTCTCCTCAAGAACCTGGCTGCTTGTGGCTTGGACTGGCATACGCTTTGTTGGGTTAGAAACTGGCTGGATAGCTGGGTCCAAAGAGTCATGGTGAATGGAGTCAAATCCAGTTGGACGCCGGTTACTAGTGGCGTTCCCGTGGCTCAGTGCTGGGGCCGGTCCTCTTTCATATCTTCATCGATGATCTGGATGAGGACATTGAGTGTACCCTCAGTAAGTTCGCAGATGACACCAAGTTAGGTGCGTGTATCGATCTGCTTGAGGGTAGGGAGGCTCTGCAGGAGGATCTGGATAGGCTGCACCGATGGGCTGAGGCCAACTGTATGAAGTTCAACAAGGCCCAAGCAGAGCTACAGGCTGGGAGAGGAGTGGTTGGAAAGCTGCCAGGCAGAGAAGGACCTGAGAATATTGGTTGATAGTTGGCTGAATATGAGCCAGCAGTGTGCTCAGGTGGCCAAGAAGGCCAACAGCATCCTGGCTTGTATAAGAAGCAGTGTGGCCAGCAGGGCTAGGGAAGTGATTGTCATCCTGTACTCAGCTCTGGTGAGGCCGCACCTCGAGTACTGTGTTTAGTTTTGGGCCCCTCGCTACGAGAAGGACATGGAGGTGCTCGAGCGAGTCCAGAGAAGGGCAACAAAGCTGGTGAGGGGTCTGGAGAACAAGTCTTACAAGGAGCAGCTGAGGGAGCTGAGTTTGTTCAGCCTGGAGAAAAGGAGGTTCAGGGGCAACCTTATTGCTTTCTACAGGTACCTTAAAGGAGGCTGTAGCGAGGTGGGTGTTGGTCTATTCTCCCACATGCCTGGTGACAGGACAAGGGGGAATGGGCTTAAGTTGCACCAGGGGAGGTTTAGGTTAGATGTTAGGAAGAACTTCTTTACCAAAAGGATTGTTAGACATTGGAATGGGGCTGCCTAGGGAAGTGGTGGAGTCACCATCCCTGGAGGTCTTTAAAAGATGTTTAGATGTAGAGCTTAGTGATATGGTTTAGTGGAGGACTTGTCAGTGTTAGGTCAGAGGCTGGACTCGATGATCTTGAGGTCTCTTCCAACCTAGAAATTCTGTGATTCTGTGATTCTATGAGAAGAAGTATATTGTTATATTTGGGCTTTAAACATTAAATTACTTTTAATATTATCCTTCCGTAGTATCATTCAGTGATATTTCTAACCATTTTAACAGAGGTCTATGGCATGATAAGAAGGAAAAAATCAAACAAAACCTTGTTTTAAGCCAATAGGAAACTACTCTGCAAGTATATTACACTATGTGCTGTGTATAGAAACTGCAGTGCTTTTGAAGCTTCTACAATATTACTTTCATCTTGAGGTCTCTTCCAACCTAGAAATTCTGTGATTCTGTGATTCTGTGATCTGTGGAGGAAATAAATAAATAAACAAATAAATAAAATTGAAAAATTACATTGAAATAAATCACATAAGTATAAGTAAATCTTTGTTTAAGGACTCTGGTTAAAGGATTTGAAACTCTCAGCAACACAGTGAGGTCTCCTAGCTGAGGTCTTTCTAATTTAGGTATTTAAAATGTATTATGCCACACTTAATTTAGTGTTCATGTGCCATTGTAAGTCCGGTTGCTTTTTTTTACCTTAAATTATATTTAAAAATCATTATTATAGCTAAAAAAAAAAAAAAAAAAGGCTCGAGTATAGTGTTTTTTGTAATGTGCTATTTCATTTAGTAGTGGGTGGAACATCTCATAACAAATTAAGTAAACATTGTCTAACATCACTGTTTCATTTGAATATGAAACTTTGGCACTGCAGTTACTCCAATCTGTTCAATTAGGCTGTGGGAATATTGATTATATTATATTACAACTTTTTTTTTTTTTTAAATGTCAAAAAAAAAAACTTTTTCAGTCCCAAAAATGTTGTTTTTTAGTTTGCTTTTAATATCTCACACCTGTAGTCTGTTACTAGCAATAGGTAATAAATCGTATTAATTTTATTATGCTGAATCTGTTTTTCCCATGATGGTATGTATATATTGAGGTATCTCCCTGTCCATACCTCAACCAATGAGCATTTTTATTTTTTCATCTTTTTCTTTTTTTTTTTTTTTCCCCTCGTTCCGTAGAGAAGGAGTGAAAGACTAGTGTGTTAGATATTAGGTAGCCATCAGCGTGAAACCACTACACAAGTGTTTTCTCACCCTTCTTTCCCATTCTTGCTTAAAATTTCTAATGCTTCTGCTTTATGTATATCAGTCCATTTTTCTTGTTATATTTGTTTTGCTTTCTAATCCAGCTTTTGGCAATGTGTTTCCCTTCAATCCTGGAATATTAAGCCTAAGAAAATAAGCTTTCTCTTTCAACGTTACCTCAAGAAGTGTTGTTCACAGCCTTTTGGAAAGTCAGTTGTGAAGATAGTTCACAGGTATATAACTTAGAGCAATTAAATGGCTGTAACCAATGCGAAGAGGAGAACAAATTTTTACCCCAACAGACAAAGAAAACAGAAAGAAGGGAGCAGCAACAGCTTTTACCAAAGTTTTCCATAGCAAGGAAGGTTAAAGGGTATGTCCTCCATCTCTGTCTTTCATTTCTGGTTCAGTTGATACCGCATAACTGTTTTTGACAGTGGGATAAAATCCAGAAGATACTCTGTGCACTTATTATTTCTGGTTCTGAGATGGTCTGAACCTCATCACTCATGGTCTTCAAAATTCTTTACTTAAGACAAAGGATAAAACAGGCCTGAGTATGTAGGACAAAAGACCTCCTTACTGTGCATTAACATCTAAAGAGTTTCTTGAGATGTTAATGCACAGTAACAGATGCCAGTAACAACTGGCTTCTGGTTAAGGAAAATAATACTTACACTGTATTATAGTAATTATATATGTAATAATAATTACAATGTATTACACTGTAAGGTCTGTGTTTAAGTGAACAGTTTAAAAAGTTGAAAGAATAGCCAGAGTGGAAACCGTTACTTGAAACAGAAGCAATGCATTTGGGCAAAGAGTAGTAGATAAAAACAATATTCTAAACTTCCAATTAAATATACTTTTCCAACCTTGGACTTGGATGGTTGTTTCCTTCAATCTTCCAATTTCTTCATTCTTGGATATTTGGTATCTGTTTTCAAGTGAAATGCATACAATAGAATCCTTTTACTGGTTCATTAATCAGTAATGAATAGTTGAGACAGGACAGAAAATTTTGGAGCATTTTGCCTCACTTCTTTTTTTTCCTTCATGTTTCTTTCTCTTGGTAGTGTTTTTATTTTCCCTTTTCATCATAGAAAGAGAAAATAAATAAATAAATAAAAAGAGCTCTTTGTTCTCTCAGACAGTTTTTGTACACCCTCTGATCTATACTATAAATGAAAAATTATTTTCCTGAATTTTCATTGTAGTCACATTTTGCAACTTCAAATTGTATTCCTTTATTTCAATTTTCAAACAGGTATTTGTACCTCTGTTGTCATTTTTCTTTCAGGTCTTCATACACCCTGTCTTTTTTTCTTTCAGTGACTCCAGATTTGTCTTCTTTTCTTCCATTGTTCTCAATGAACTGAGACAGCTTTGTGCCATATTTCAGAGACAAAAAAGACAGCAAGACAGACAGGTTAGAGAAAACTGGGGTTCTTGCAGGTAGCTGGAAAAATAAATAATTAAATAAATAAACAAATAAATAAATAAATAAATAAAGCTTACCAAAAAAAAATAGTTTAAGTTCTGTGCAAAGGAAAGTCCTACTTTCTAACCTGATTTTCCTTTTCTGTAAAACAAATTGGTTAATTAGGATTATTCTTTTTCAAAGCTATGCTCTATCACAGCAGGACTTTCTCTTAATGGAGCTCCTGAACAACTGTATGAGATTTGTTCAGCTTCAGTTTTCTTCTTTAATTGAAACCAAATTAAAATGAAGTGAAAAGTATGTTGAAGTTGTTACTTCCTTTGCAATAGATGTTACTGTGTAACAGTTGTTTAAATGTACAGAATGTCCTTTTTTTTTCTTCTTGCTCCTTATGTTCATGTAATGTGACTCTAACATGTCAAGACTCAGTCAGCAAAAAGCAACTCTGATCCTCATGAATGGATGTTTGGGACAGTGCTTCATCTTTGGTGATATCAATTATGTCCCTCAGCCTTTTTTTTTAAAAAAAATAAATAATATTTTATTTATTTTATTTTATTTTATTTTATTTTATTTTATTTTATTTTATTTTATTTTATATTCATTTCATTTCTTTTCATTTATTTCATTTTATATTTTTCTCAGCAGAAGTGTAGAAAAAGAAGCATGACCAGGTAGTCACAGCTCATATATCAGAAACCTCCTAAACCCACTGACAGTAGATCAGACTTTCAACAGGGCTATGAATGCCCTGTTAAGGGCTTGAAAAACAGTGAGAGGACAACATAAGCTAGGATTTGCTCCCACTGTTCTGTACCAGGTATTGAACAGACTCACTGGCATCAGAGCCATAACAGTTTCTCTATGTTTTTTAACACAGCTCAAGCCCTGGAATTTTAGTTTTCTAGGAAATCAAGACAGAGTTGTATGGATCAGACTGTGGTATTATTGATACAATTTTATGCAATATTAAATCATCTATTGGAAAGCTCATCTACTATTTCTTGTATGCAAAAAACATAGCAACAGTTTAAAACAAAATAATAGCAAGAAAAAACAAACTTACTGTTAAAAAACATACACATTGCAGTGTTTCCTCCAATTAAAAGAAGTTTGATTTCTCAATAGCTGATATCCAAGTTATCATTCAACCTAGCTTACCAAAAAAGAAATTGGTCTTAGTTCAGAAGGACTGAACTTGATGAGGTCTTAAATAAAAATTCTGACATCAACCACAATACACAAATAACAATGTAATAGCATCTCACACCCACTCTAAGACTATTACAAACCTTCTGTGTATCTGTGCTGTGACAGGTATTTTATCAAATCTTGTGCCCTGGTTTCTTTTCATTCAGTACTACTGTATGTTTTATTTTGTTTGATTGATTGTTGTTTTGTTTTAACAAAAATATATGAATTTCTAACATCCCAGTCATTGTGTATTCAGTCCATTGTGTATTCAGTGCTTTTTTTCTCTATATCTAAAACTTCCTCCATCTTTATCCTCAGGTTTCTTTTCACCATTTCTATTGTGAGAAAGTGACGTGTTTTAACTTTACAAATGCCATCATGCTTCAGATGTTACTCTCAGTCTGAGAGACCACCAAAAACACAATTGTGCATAAGACACCATCAATACCTTTCCTAGATATGTCTGTGATAATAGTTCACAGGTACTACTTTTTTAAAAAGCTTTTCTTGCTCTCCATTTCATATGTCTTCCTTGCCTTCCTTCACCTGTGATTGCTCTGCTTCCTCTCGCATCCACATTATTATTGCAGTGTGCACTTGATTTTAATCTGTCTATTCAATATTTCACCTACAACTGCAGGCTTTTAAAGTTCATATTCCTACTAGTGTGTTCATACTTCTTTCCAATTTTTATTCCTTCTTCTAAATCAATTTTAACTTCTTAGTTTATCTTGAACCATAATCAGCTGAAAATATTTGCAGACATCTAGGAAAGTTTTATTACAATTATCTACACCCTTTTCTTTTGTACACAAAAAATCTTGACTTCCATTAAGCCACAGTTTCAGATTCTTTGTTCCTGAAGATTACAGTGGTAACCTACTGATTTTCAGCCATCATTGATTGCTCTTAGCTTGACTATGCCTTCTCACCACTTCCCATGATAACTAACATTCACACACATGCATGAATCTGAATTTACACTTGAGGCCAGAAAAGGAAACCTGTGTATACCATATATGTACATTACAGCAGCTCTTTGGCTGTAATAAACTTGTGCAGCTCTAAGAACATCACTTTACCTATGCTGATTTAAAGCATCCGTGCATATGACACTTGCTCTTCCTCTTTTCCATGTACACAAAAAAGAAAAAAACAAACAAACAAACAAAAATAACATTACATTTTCTTAAGGATTTCACAACTCTTCTGATTATGATTCTGAGCCCTTTTCCATGTTTTAATTGGCCCCTATTAATCTAATCTAGAAATTTGTTGGATTTGGTTGTTTGGTTGGTTCATTGGTTGTTCAGGTTTTTTTGCAATGAAACAAATTTCCTGAAATTCATAGAATTATTCACATTAGGCAAGCAAAATTTACTCTAATTCAGAATCTACACTATATATATGTGTATATATATATATATATATATATCTTTTATAATATATTTTAACTAGTAGGTGCTTACTTAAACATTCAGTAACTCAAAAACTTATACTTTCTTCCAAGACATACCTAACTAGAAACAATCATGTTATAATCTAAATTATGCTATAATCTAAATTACTCCTAACATATCTCATCACTTTACAGATACAAATCTCTTACCAGAAAAGGTGTTACATCCCAAAAGTCCATTTAACAATTTTGAAGGGTATTAGCTAACTCAAACTATGTCCAAGCTCTCAAAAAACAATATTCAAAAACACATTGGAAAAATTGTCTACTAAAAACTCCATTTTCTAGAGAATTTTGATTCCATCATGTCTTTGATTAATTATGAAACATAGTTGGAACTGCTGTAAAACGGTGCCCAGCGTAATGGGGTACATGTAAGGGAGAATTTTTTTTTTTAAGTTAAGATGCTTGTTGTTCAATTTTTTCAAGTTAAGATGCTTGTGCTGTTCTTGTCAAATAACAGTAGCATAAAAATATGAAGATATATGATAGTATATATTCAAACAAACTTAAGATATGAGTTGGTATATACAACCTTTATATAAAGCTGTACAGCTGCAGGATACAGCTATACTAGAATATGCACTTTTTCCTATTCATGATATCTCCCTGTCTAAACTTGCCTCCACCAAATGCATCCTAACTCATATATTTATATTTATCTTATTCTCATGCCTTTGTATTTGCTTTTCTTGTTAATATTTGTTCTCCATTTACTTGGTTTTCATATATGTCTAGGTTTATATGCACACATTTCTTTCTAGATGTGAGAAGCATCAAAGAGACAAAAGCATTTGAAATGATTTTCTGCAGGGGAAAAAAAAAAAAAAAAAAAAAAAAAAAAAAAAAAAAACTTTCAATGCTTCTTGGCTTCTTTCTACAGAAAGAGTACACTGCCTTAATCCAGTTACACCCTTATGTAAAGAGACAGCAGTGGGAGGAGAAATGTGTTCTTGAAACATCTGTACAGCCTCGATACTAGTGCTTCAGATGCTACTTAACAGATCTTTGCTATGTGTGTTCTGTGAAGTAGTTATCTGTGTTACAAGAGGACTTCAGACTTGTCAGCCTTGAAAGAGATCCCCTGAAAATTTCATCTAAGAACAACCTTTTCCTCAAGGCATTGTCTGAAGTAGTTGGGCTAGTTATTTATGCTTTAGTTTTGATTTCTTAGGTGCCCCAAATGAGATGTATGCATCACATATTTCCAAGTAGCACTTTGAAGAAACTATGCTTAAACTACTTGAATGTTTAATTATTTTAGATACATGGTAGTCATTTTATTGAGGCAGGAAGGGAAATAATGAAAGCTGGTGATTGGATAGCTTTGTGCTGATTTATGCTAATACATGAGGCAGCAGTGCACACTTGCAACCCTGAAGGCCAACTTCATCATGGGCTGCATTAAGAGAGAAGTGGCCAGCGGTTTGAGGGAAGTGATTGTCCACCTCTATTCTGCCCTTCTGAGGCCCCACCTGGAGTACTGCATCCAGTATATTGATCAATATCCATAAGGATATTTATCTTTTAGAATGGGCCCAGAGGAGGGCTATGAAGTTGATACGAGGGATCACCAATCCTATGAAGAAAGGCTGAGAGTCCAGGGATGTTCAGGCTGAAGAGGAGAAGTCTCTGGGGAGACCTCATTGCAGATTCTCAATACTGGAGGAGGTATTATAAAAAAAGAGGGAGAACAACTTTTTTCTCGGGCAAAGAATGACAGGACAAGAAGGAATGGTTTTAAATTAAAGAGGGGAGATTTATATTAGAGATTAGGAGGAAATTCTTCACTCAGAGAGTGGTGAGGCACTGGAACAGGTTGCCAAGAGAAGTGTGGATGCCCTATACCTGGAGATGTTCAAGGCCAGGTTGGATGAGGCCCTGGGTAACCTGATCTAGTGGGTGGGGTTGCATCCCTGACTATAGAACTAGAAAATCTTTAAGGTCCTTTCTAACCCAAACCATTCTATGATTTTCTTATTTATTTATCTGTTTTCATGTGACACTTAAAATAACTGTAATATTCGGTCATATATCTGCCTATGGATGCTTTTTTCTGCCTCAGAAGAAATAATACTGTATGACAACCTGGAAAGCTTCCTGTCTCTTGAGGACAGGGCAAATACTTGCATGGAGCCCTTAGCTTTTAAGGTGTTTTAATTCATGTTTTCTCAATGTACTCATATCTTATAATTAATTAACTTTTAAATTTTCACTCAAGTGGTTCTTTTATTTTAATAATTGAAAATGCAACTATATTTATAGCTGGTACTTTTCTCATCTGTGTCTCCGGATGGGTTGTTCTCTAGTCCACAAACATTAGATTGCTGTCCTTTGTGAAAGGGGATATAGATGATAAATTATTATGGCTTAACATGCCTTTTTTTTTTTTTTTTTTTTAACCTGCTTTGGGGTTATCTTTTGTATTAGTGTTGCTCTGGCAACAACATGACACACATCACCTATGATATATGTAACATGAGGTCTCACTTCAATTCTGAATGATTCTATATCAAAAAGTGATCAGTTTCAAGGTCATTATTTTGATTCAATGCTATCATCCTGTACTGAAAGAGTACACTGCTACCGTTACATAGGAACAAACATGGGACAGAGAGGAATTTTCCAAATGACCAAGTTGAACCTCTCTAATGACTGTTATGCCATTTTTTTTCATAAAGTGGAGAAATCTCAACCTATAATTGGAAATGTATTTTACCTTGTCCTGATTTCAGCTGAGACAGAGTTAATTGTCCTCATAGTAGCTGGAATGATGCTATGTTTTGGATTTAGGATGAGAATAAGACTGATAACAAACTTATGTTTTAGTTGCTGCAGAACAGAGCTTACAACAAGTCAAGGACTTTTCAGCTTCTCACACTGCCCTGTCAATGAAGAGGCTGGGGGTGAACAAGGAGCTGGGAGGGTATAGAACCAGGACAGCTGACCCAGACTGGCCTAAGGGATATTCTATGGAATATGAATATGAAGCCATGCTGAGCAATAAAACTGGGGTGATTGGCTAGGGGGATGGGGACTGCAGCTTAAGGATGGGCTGGGTATTTGTCAATGTGTTGGTAAGCCATTGCATTGTTCATCACTTGTTTTTTATATTATTTTATCACTATTATTGTGGTTATTGTAGTTATTATTATTATTTACCCCTCCTTTTCTGTTGTATTAAAGTATCTTTACCTCAACTCACAAATTTCCACTATTAGATTTTGTTTGTTTGTTTGTTTGTTTTCTTATCCTCTCCCCCATCCCACAGGTTGAGGGAGTTGGTTTGCTGCTTAGCTGCCTGCTGGGTTACATCACAACATATCCCTAATGTATCTTTACCAGGGCTGTTCCAGAATGCAATGGCTCTAGTGATTCCAGGAACTTCTAATTTCCATTAACATTCATTCTCATTCTGTGCAATTTTATTATTTCAGCTTTTATCCCCATGTGCTTATAGACAAAAAATATTTTCTCTAGTCTTCCAATTTGATAGCATGACATAGAAACAAACCTTATAATATGAAAACAAACAAACAAAACCACCGACATATTTTCAAACTCTCTCTTAAAAGATATTATATTCTCTATTTTGGTTAATATCCTTTCCATACAATTATTCCATTCTTTTCTTGTCATTTTGGAGCATATGTATAGTGTTGAACACAGAATTTGTAGCATGTCTTCCCTTGTCTATTTTATTTTACTGTTAATTCATATTTTCTGGTTCAACTGTTTTATCATATTTATTACACAATTTCAAATAAAACAGCTAGATTTTTCTCCTCCATACTATCTTCAACAAGTTATAGCAAAGTTTTATAGCACCTGATCTTGCATTTGTATTCAATTTCTAATCTAAATACTTCTGTTCATATACATGCATCATTTATAAATGTTTTATATTTTGAAACAAATGAAAATATAAAAATATATACGTTTTCTAGTTATAAAGTTAAAGTATAAGATGTGTGACCATGAGAGGACTTAAAATAATTTTTAAAAGAGTAGAAAAACAGGATAAAAAGCAATATAATAAAAGATTGTGCTCAAATAGGATCACAATCTTAAGATGGTATCTTCTCATACTCTTAACTGACTACTTATAGAAGCTATCCAGTAGGATATCAACTAAATTAATGCAAGCATGAAGTATTTTTTCTTTTATCTCTTTTGAGATTTATGCAGCAATTTAAAGCTATGCAGCAAATACAAGTTTCTCATCTACTTTCAACAGTTAATATATACAGAAGTGGTGTAGGAAGAATCGGAACAATTTCTATTTTCAAGTCAAAGCCAACTGAATTTTCAGTGTATCTCAAACTTCCAATAAAAGAGGAACAATTATATATTTCAGAGAGATGAAAGATTTAAAGAAATCTGGATTCTGCTGTACACAGTGCATTTTTGAATTCCTATAATATAATGAATCATATATGACAGACATTAAAAAATCATCTTTAGTTCTTATTAACAAGAAAAATGTCATCGTTTTGCAAGGTTAAGCAAAGACAGTAAGATCCTATACTTCAGTGAATAAGATAGTCAATTAAAATACAGTCTACCTTCACCTACATCACTGTATGATTGTGTAATTTGAGATCATTTCTTCTTCTCACCTAATAAGCCAGCAGTGTGATACAGAGTGCAACTTTTCCAGTCTTCAGACTATCTTGAAAGAGAGAAAAAATACTTAAAAATCTGTTTTTGTATTTAAAAAATCATTATATGTAGTGATTGTTATATGCTCTTCAAGGCTCTGTCAGTCCTGGGAGATATATTATATCAGAGCAAAAGTTTGATTGAGGTGCTCAGCATCATCAGAGCACTAAATAAAGCATGAAGTTTTTGCAGGTCTGTGGATAAAATAGAAAATTGAGGGAGTAACCAGAAGAAGTCAAAAAAGAAACCAGTTGCAGAACCAGCACCGAAGAGTACTATGAACATATATCATATTCTGTCACTTGTTTTAATTTAATCTTTTTTATTTCTGTATTAAGATTTCTCCAGGAGATACACTTTTTTTTTTTTTTTTTTTTTTTTTTGAGAATTAAGAGGCAAATTTCAAGTAGCTACAACAAGTTTATAAAGAAAACAGTATGCCAACACATGAGACCGTGACTGATTGTTTCAAGATATGATAAAAGCTAAGTCAAGATGAGTATGTTCAACAAGCAGGTAAATAGGTACATTTACTAAATGCTTTTACAGAAACCGGTCTGAAAACTCACAGATCATAGCTCACAATTTTTTCCTTTCTTTTTTTCACAAGGGATTTTGCAAATGTACACAAAGATACGCCCCACCATTTGAAGGGTAAAAATTTTGAAAATATCCACTATGTCCAGCTGTGCTTCAGTACGTTTCTAGGTTTATCTATTCAAATTAAGAATAATGAATAAACAGATAATGAATAAACAGATTTTGGGGTAAACAAAGTAATACCTGTTTTTTGTGAGTGCTACTTTCAGCAAGAGTTTCATAACACAATGTTTCACATGCTATAAATAGTAATGTGTTTTCTTGGTGAGCAGTTCCCCAAAAGAAATTCAGATCACTTTCTAAATTTACCTGGTAGTCAGGAAATGCTTGCCTGTTTAGATACCTTCCAAAATGCAGTGTGTAGACACATTTTTTAGAAAAAAACACTAGCCCTGAAATTTTTTTATTTTTTTTTTCATTATCATTTGGCTTTTGTGCTGGTATTTATGAGTAGTAAAAATTAAAAATTAAAGGTCAAGTTCCTTCTCTTGTGATAGATAACAAAAGCTGCCTTCCTCCATAACATGATGCTGCTCAAAGTGATTCATGCAATTATGAAAAATTATATCACACTTTTTTCTTTTTTTTTTTTTTACTGAAATGCACGTTCAGTGCTGCCAACCAAAACCACTTTAAGATACTATGAAGACCTACTCACACTTACCTTTAAGACTTGGTTTCTTCTTCTTCTTTACAGAACAAATGAGAAATCATTTAATTGACTTTAAACATGATTTATTGGGGTACTGGGAAAAAAGATCTTCACTATCGAATATTCACAGCATAATTAGTCACATTTTCTTAGGAAAGACTGGGAACTTAAAAGAAAAGAGGCAAGATTTCTAAATGTAGAAGAGTTTAATAACAGCTAAAATTTACGTGTCATCACTCTTCTTAATACCCCTGTGCTGCTCTTAGGTAGTGCTACCTCTGCAAGCTGGAACAAACAATCTACATATAAGTTCCCAGTTGTTTAATCATAAAATCATAGAATGGCTTGGGTTGGAAGGGACTTCTAAGATCATCTAATGTAGTGGGATGGCACCCACTAAATCAGGTTGCTCCTAGCCCCATTTAACCTCTATTTGTTGCTCTATAGAGTTGTGGTTAAAACTTAA
Organism: Netta rufina; assembly: GCF_964035555.1. Taxonomy (NCBI): domain Eukaryota; kingdom Metazoa; phylum Chordata; class Aves; order Anseriformes; family Anatidae; genus Netta; species Netta rufina. The sequence continues at coordinate 42,932,914 of NC_140126.1, forward strand.
GAAATTAAGAACCACACATGCATAGGAAAGAAAACCAAAACCATACCGTTACACTTAGAAACACAAGCAAGCATGGATGTTTGCATCACTAGATTCAGTACACTAAAAATATACAATAAATGAATAAATCTAATTTTCCTCCACTGCATGTAAGAACATTGCCTTTTACTGCCCTCTAAGAGGATTCTTGAGTAGGTTTGTCTCCAGGATTGTGACAGATTGAAACAGAAGAATGCTTTACCACTTGGGTTAACCACCTAATAGTCATCTATCTATTAACCCTGCTTCAATATACAGAAAGGAGGATCTTCCTTAAAATGGTGATTCAGAACAGACTTTTTATTTATTTGTTTGTTTGTTTGTTTGTTTATAAGCTTGACAAGCTTTTGTCAAACCTTTGACAAAACATTGTCATGGATTGGAGTCCTTTCCTGACAAAGAATCAGGAACCTAGGTTTTAACAGAGGGACTTCAATTTATAAAGTAGGCAGAGCTCTCTTCTTTTCTTTAAAATACATTTTTTTTCCTTAACTATGGTGATGTTTTTCTTTATGGCAATTGGCTTTGTGATAATAAAGGTAATGAAAGTTGTCATCTTGTACAAAATAAATATTAGAATCTAATTTTTAGATTGTTATCTGAGTCTTATGAAATACAAATTTTCTCACTTTTCAAGATATTAATTACTTATTTCTAAATCACTTATTTTATCTTCATTTCACATATATAAATTTACTCAGATTTATCTCTGAGTGGTATCAAAAAGTTTATACAGTATTGTATTACTGTTAAGACACGAAAAAAAAAAATCCTGTACATCCTAAATTAATTTATTTTCCCTACCAAAGTTTCATACAAATCTCTTCAAAAAAAGATTTTTCTGTTCTAAGGTTTTATTATCAGAAAGGGCGAAAATGATTTTTAAATAGTATTGTGCACAGCTTGGAGAAAATTAAGACAGTAATTAGAAAGAAAAATGGATCATTGCCACATGAAAAAGAATAGTCATTTTATATGATGAATTTTTATTTGATTATCCAAGAAAAGTAATGAATTGGCATCATGGAAATAATCAGTGTTAAAAGACTCTCATTTTTCATTATCAATGGGTGAAAAGATTTTCTATCAGTATATCAAAGGGACTTCATTTCAGCATTGCTTATTGTAAGTATCAAAGAACTTCACAGCTTTGCAGTTTTCTGAGTTTCTGTAAGTCACTGAAAATTTTGAAATATAGAACAAAAGAGGATGTATTCTGGTAGCTGATAGGACACTAGAAACCAAATTACCAAACATACATTGAAAGTGTACATCTAAGAAAACTTTAAAATGTATAATCAGAGAACTGTTTCATAGATGACTGGCATCCTTTTCCACAACAAGACTAACTGCAGTAAACAGATAATGATCCCCTTCCCCAATTATTTATTTATTTATTTTAACAAATGTTTATAGTTCAAAGTAGGAAACAAGGAAAAACATAAGAGTTTGAACTAGACTTCCATTAATTCAATTCAGCTGTGTTAATAAATATATACATAGTATTATATATATATATATAAACTTTAAATTATATATATAGTTCTTTTTATATATAGTTATATGGTTAAATATTTACGTATGTATGTATATATATTCATATGGAAAGAGCAAGCTGTGCATTTAGGGATTTGTTTGTTTGTTTGTTTGTTTTTATGACAGTTTTAATATGCTTTAGTGGAAAAGATTTTGTTCAGCTTGCATATAAACTGGCATTTTAGATAATGTGTTGACTAACACTAGTAAATTCAGAATCTGTAAATTCTATTAAATAATGATTCTCCATTTCCATATTTTTTAATTTGTTTGCCACAGCAGATAATACAGGAAATTTATATCTGTACCCATGATATGCAAAATAAAAATATAACTGAATGAATTTTTAAAAACAGCTACAGCAGATTAAAATAATTATAATTTCATTAATTTACAAGATTTTGTGGTAAGCAATCCCTAATGCTTTAAACATCTCGTCAGTAATTATAACTGAAGTTGTGATCCCATTATGAACTTCCATGTAATTCTTATTTTCCTTAGATTATTAGGGAGGTCTGAGTAGTATAGTGATCCATCATCACTAACTTTTTCTTCAATGCTGTTAATCGAGAAGTAGTTAAAGAAATGCAGCACATATTCTGCAAGATTTTCTCCTCCACCTGGATGCATATAAGTCCATAAGACCTGATGGGACTCATCCCAGAGTACTCAAAGAGGTGGCTATTGTCACCACAGGGCCTCTCTTAATTATTTTTCAATGGTCTTGGGAATCTGGAGAGGTCTCAGTTGACTGTAAGCTTACAAAAGTGGTTCCATTTTTCAAGAAGGGCAAGAAATAAGATCCTGGCAATTACAGACCTGTCAGTCTCACTTCAGTGCCTGGTAAAATTATGGAAAAGATTGGTCTGGGAGTTACTAAAAAGTACCTAAAGGTCAATGTAGTCAATGGTCAAAGCCAACATGGGTTCACTAGGAGGTCATGTCTAAAAAAAATAATTTCCTTCTAAAATAAGATCACTCAGCTAGTTGACAGAAGGAAGCCAGTCAATGTAATCTTTCTGGATTTCAGTAAATCTTTCAATACTGTCTCTCACAGTGGACAAAATGACCATAATACAGTTAGGTAAAAGCATAATAAGATGAGTGAACAATTGGCTGATGGGTCCAGCCCACAGGGTTCTTGTAAATGGGGTTACATTGGGATGGCGACCTGTCAATAGTGCGGTTCCACAGGTCTCCATTTGAGGACCAGTCTTCTTCAATGTTTTCATAAATGATTTGGATGAAAGACTTGAAGTTTTTTTGAGCAAGTTCATGGATGATACCAAATTAGGTGGAGTTGTTGACTACATTGAGGCCTTGCAGAGAGACCTTGACAAATTAGAGAGTGGAACAATCAACAATATTTAACGAGAGCAAGTTCCAGATCCTACATTTGGGAAGGGGAAACCCTGTTTATATGTATACAGACTGGGGAACGAGATACTGGAGAGCATTTTGGGGGTTCTGAACAACAGCAAATTGAAAATAAGCCAGCAGTGTGCCTGGACGGTGAGGACGGCCAGCTGTATCCTGGGGTGCATCAAGAACAACATTGCTATCTGGTTAAAGGAAGTGATTGCCCTGCTCTACTCTGATCTGGTCTGGCCTCACCTTGAGTACTGTGTTCAGTTTGGGGCACCACAGATTAAGGAGGATTTAAAACTGTTAGAGAGTGTTCAGAGAAGGGCAACAAAAATGGTAAAAGGTCTAGAAGGGAAAGAGTGTGAAGAGAGGCTGAAATCACTTGGATTGTTCAGCCTGGAGAAGAGGAAACTGGGGGGAGACCTCATTGTGGTCTACAACTTCCTCACAAGGGGGAGTGGAGAGGCAGACACTGACCAGGGCAGGTATCTGCCCTAGTCAGACCTCACCTGGAGTACTGTGTCCAGTTCTGAACTCTCCAGTACAAAAAAGACAGGGATCTCCTGGAAAGAGTCCAGCGGAGGGCCACAAAGATGACACTGGGCCTGGAGCATCTTCCCTATGAGGAAAGACTGAGACACCTGGATCTGTTCAGCCTTGGGAAGACTGAGAGGAGATCTTATTAATGTGTACAAAAATCTTAAGTGTGGAAGACAGAGGGATTTGGCCAGCCTCTTTTCAGTGGTTCGTGGGGATAGGACAAGGGGAAATAGCCAAAAAATGGATCAGAGAAAGTTCCGCATCAACATCAAAAAGAATTTCTTCACAGTGAGGGTGATGGAGCACAGGAACATCCCGCAAAAGGAGGTTGTGGAGTCTCCTTTTCTGGAGATATTTAAGGCCCATCTGGATGCCTACCTGGGCAACCTGCTCTAGAGAACCTGCATGGGCAGGGAGGCTAGACACAATGATCTCTGGAGGTCCCTTCCAATCCCTACAACTCTGTGATTCTGTGTGATTCTGTGATCTCTTCTTTCAGGTGACCAGTGATAAGACCTGAGAGAATGGCTCAAAGCTGTGACAGAGGAGGTTCCGGATGATATCAGGAAAAGGTTCTTAATTGAGAGGGTGGTCTTGAGGGGGTGGTCTGGGACTGGAACAGGCTCCCCAGGGAAGTGACCATGGCACCGAGCCTTCCAGAGTTCGAGAAACATTTGGACACATGATCTGGTTTTATTTTTTTTTTGTTTTTTTTTGGAGTGGTCCTTAGTGGACCCAGTAGTTGGACTTATAATCCTGGTAGGTTCCTTCCAAATCTGATATTCTATGATTCTATGATTCTATCTTCTATGATTCTTTTCTCAGTACTGTCAACTATTGCGTGTATCAATATCACTTTAAGCTTTCCAGAACTACCTAATGGAATTAAAAAAAAAAAAAAAATTGTCTTTGGCTGTTGTAATGAACAACCTGCAGCCAATAACACAGGCCAAGGTGAGGATCTCAGTGAAGTAGCATTTTTTATTCTTAATTGCCATGGCGGGCATCCTGCAAGCAGGAGCACAAAGCAGAATTGTATCATAGCCTTATATCTCCTATTACACAATGCTTGATTCCTCCCCTGTTTGCTGAGTACTGAGTATAGGTTCACAACCTACTTGATGCTTGTTACCATACCTCATATGTATAGTTTTATTTGACCAACTTTTAATTTCTCCTTTTCCTTTTTTTTTTTTTTTTTTCTTATTTTCTCACGCCTTCAGGGGCACAGGATTTTTTTTGTTGTTGTTTTTTTGTTGATTCTGCAACTTCTAGTCTTGCTTTTTCCTAGCCATCCTCCCTATTTTGGGACACTGGAACTTTCCACTGTCCCCTTATATGCTTAACACAACCCCCACTGTTATGGCTGTGCAATCACTTTTGAATATGGAGGGCTAGTGGAATTTTCTACTGAAAGAAATTTAATTCTCACACTGTATTCTTATTTCCTCTGTATTTGTCTTCCACAGACATTTAAATGATTCAGCCTTCTCACTCTTCTGAATACTGCGAATGAAGTATAATCAGATATGAATACAACTCAGTTGTACTTCATGTTGAACATGAAACAGAAAATGTGTATTTTATATATTTTATATTTTAGGGGAAAAAAAAAAAACGCATACAGCTTGACAAGCATTTCTAAAGATGTTTTGTGTTTGCATTGTCTCATACAATGAAAATCAGCTTCTTATTTATCGCTTATTCCAGCAAGGGCTGTCATTCATGATAGCGAAGCTGTCTAACAGAAAAACACACAAAAACAACCCCCACCCCGAAAAAAAAAAAAAAAAAAAAAAAAAAAGACAATGCAGTATAACCACCACCACCACCAAAACCCTTTTACCCTTCAAATTATCTTTTCAATTATAGTATTTCTGGAGAAATTCAAAGTTTTAGAAAATTTTTCTAAAGGTAGCAGTATATAAAAATAGCAATATTAATTTTATTTTACTGCATTATAATATTAAAAACTAAAAAGAAAAGATGTGGAAAAATAGACTTGTTAGTGAAAAATAATAATAAAAAATTCTCACATAAGAAACATTTTAAAATGAGATAATTTTCATGTGGTTTTCACATGGTTTAAATATATAGAAAGTATATAAATTTGAATTTACATTAACTTTACAGAAAAAATATCTCCATGTCATCACACAGTTTTAATTGAATACCAGGTTTGTTGCAATTACATACATTCTGCTAAATCCCATAGAGGTAAAATAAATAAATAAATAAACAAATAAATAAATAAATAAATAAATAAATAAATAAAGTTTATCCAATGATCTAATGGCAGGCATTCCAGATCATTTTCTAATGCAAATTCTGTCTTCTGTTCCTATACCATTTATTCAGAACTTATTCAGAAAATTAATCATTAGCAGCACCCAGCACCCAGTTTAAGAATTTGACCATATAGGTGATAGTAATTCTGTAAATATATGTAAACATAGATTTGAACTTGGTGAAAGAAATTTTTTGATCCAGTGAGTATAAACAGAAAAATATTTTGTGTGCTACTGTAAAAACTTCTGAACACAGATCTGTGGGCTAGAAGATGTTTGAGGATTCTAGAAACTGTTACTTATGTGTCCCAGACAAACACACTTATTATAGACACTATGAGGGATATGCAGGGAATGTGAACTAAAAAGCTGAAAGAAAGGTCAGCCCATTTGTTCATGGAGTTCCATCATCACACTGGACCATTGTTCAAAAAGGGAAAATAAATATATATTGACTGACTAGGAAAGGAAAGTAAAATGTTAAATTTATGTTTTAGAGAAAATACCAGATTAAATAAACTTGCTATTTAAGTTGTTCAATAAAGTATGCTGATCTTTTTTCATGCACTAATATATCAAAAACTGTTTTAAAATGCTCAGTTCACTTTGAATTATTAAATTTACCATCTGTCCAAGATCTTCTGAGGCAAGCTAATAACAGTTGCTCCTATCATTCCCTTTTCACTAGTTTTTCCTCAACTTTACTCTTTAGCTGAAATGAAGTTCATTTCAATGCAATTCCTGCTACAGCTATTTGATTCCCCTCCCCAGAATCACAACCCGTGGCTTTGGGTTTTTCACTGTTTTTATTCATTTAGTTCTTCCTTCATGCTTCCATGGTAGGCAGGAACAGACGTGTCCCCCTGCGCAGCAAAGGGGGGCTCCTCTCTGCTTGCCTCTCCTCTTCCAGCTGCATGCACAGGCAGCGATGGGACTGAACCGGGCATGCTCCTGGCCTCTCCCCTTCAGCGGGGAGCTCTCATAGCCCTTCAGGGCAGGCAGCACAGCCCCAGCCGCACCCCAGCACACTCCCACAGCCTGCTGGCATGGCCCCGCAGCCCTGCCCAAACACCAGGGCACCTTGTCCACCGCCCGGCCCGGGTCATGGGCTCCGCATCAGCTGCTGCCCCCACAGTGATGCCCTGCCCATGCAGGCAGGGGGTGCCCCATGTCACAAAGGGGCAGGGACGGTCTTGGCCCTGGAACGCTGGCCCCAGCGGCACTTGGGCACTTGGGCAGCCCTGCCATGGCTGCCCGTGCTGACAGGGAGGCTGCTCAGCTGCATGCTCCTGCAGCTCCAGCCTCCGCTCTGGACACCAACTCAACCAGAGGAACTCAGTTCCTCTCTCCTGCCTCCTCAGGCCCTTGCCTCAAATGGCTCTCAGCGCCTTACAGGACACTGACCAAACTGAACCACCGCACACTCCTGGCCACTCCTTCCCAGCATACTGCCGGAAATTTTCCATGCTCTATAGGACAGGTAACATCACCCCGACCCACACCCTTCCACAGTCCCATAGCAAGCAGCCAGGTGACACGATCAGGCCAGGATGGCAGTGACAGCTCCATCAGGATGACAGGACACAGACGGCCTCAGTGAGACACTAGAGACCCTCAGGCAGAGAGGCAGGGGCTCCCTGTGGTCACAGGGGGATGCTGCTCCATTTGTTCCTTCTCTTAGTAAAGCCAGACTCAGATAGCAATGGGACCAGATCACAGCACACTCCTGGCCTCTCCCCAGGGACCACTGAGCTGGAAGGAAGAGCTGCCAATGTTCTACAGGACAGGTAAGATTGCCCCAACCCACACCAACCACGTTCCACAGCAAGCAGGAAGGTGACATGATCGGGCCAGGAAGGCAGTAACGCTCCATCAGGATGATGGGAGATGGATGGACATGGTGAGATGCTGGAGACCCTCGGGCAGAGAGGCTGGGAAGCCCGTGGTCACAGGGGGATGCTGCTTCTTCTCTGTTTGGTGCTTCTTCTCTTTCAGCCACAAACACACAGGGATGGGACCAGATCATAGCACACTACCCCGTCACTGCACTCAAGCACTCAGCTGGAAGGAAGAGCTGCCAACGCTCTCCAGGACAGGTAAGATTGCCCCAAACCATTCCCCACTCCGGTCCACAGCAAGCAGGACGATGACACATTCGGGCCAGGATGGCAGTGAGCTCCTTCAGCATGACAGGACACAGACAGGCTCGACAAGACACTAGAGACTCTGGGGCAGAAAGGAAGGGGCTGCCCATGGTCACAGGGGATGCTGCTCAGTTTGGTGCTTCTTCTCTTTCAGCCACAATCACACAGCAATGGGACCAGACCACAACAGTCTCCTCCCTTACTGCCCATGACCACTCAGCTGGAAGGAAGAGATGCCGAAGCTCTCCAGGACAGGTAAGATTGCCCCAAACCATTCCCCACTCCGGTCCACAGCAAGCAGAAGACGAGGACAGCAGTGATAGCTCCATCAGAACAACGGAACACGGACAGCCTCGGTGAGACATTACACGTTATGGGCAGAAAGGCAGTATGGGCTGCCCGTGGTCACAGGGGGATGCTGCTCAGTTTGGTACTTCTCTTTCAGCCAGAAACACATAGCGATGGGACCAGACCATGGCACGATCCTGCCCTCTCTGCCTGTGAGAACTCATCTGGAAGGAAGAGCTGCCAATGCTCTACAGGACAGATAAACAATCCCCAACCCACCACCCTCCACACTCTCATAGCATGCCAAAAGATGACATGGCTGGGCTATGATGGGCATCTCCTGGCTGTCAGGGGGATGTGAGATGGATGGCCTTGGAGTGAGGCTGGAAGAGCCTCACACAGGGAGGAAGGGACGGCTTCCAGTGCTTGCAGGGGGTGGCTGCTCTCTTTGTCGCCTCCTCTATTACAGCTGGACACACTGACAGTGAGGGAATGACGCCATGGTACACTCCTGGCCTCTCTCTTTCAGCACTCTGACGGAGAATTCACCACACTCTCCAGGACTCATAAGATTGCCCCAACCTATTTCCCACCACGGTCTCACTGCCCTGGCCTAACACAGCTGACTCTTGGCTGTCAGGGATACCCAGGAAAGATGGCCTTGCTCTCAGGCTGGGAGTGTCTCATGCAGGGAGGCAGCGACTGCCCCTGGCCATGGGCCAGGGCTGTTCTTTTTGATCATTTTCCTTTCTCACCCCATCACAGAGCCCCGAGGAGACTAAGGTCTGCCACTGTCCTTTCCCACCTCTGCCCAGTCGCTCCACAGCCACTAACCTGAAGGCTGCTGCAGCTTTCTACAACCACAGCCATCGAAGGAGCAGGAAGCACACAGGGACCCTGCCTCTACCCTGACACGGTCCTACAAGCACAACCACAGGCCCCGCAGCTATGCACAAAGAGCGCTCGGCATGCCTCTGTGACACCCCACGTCTCTCTCAAACGTTGCTCAAATAAAGTTCTGATTCACCATCTCATTGTCTGCTCCTTCCTGCCCTTCCTGGGGAAACCTCAAGGGGGGTTGCCTTTTGCAGAAGGAGCGAGTGCACCAGCCTCCGCTTCTTCAGATGTTGGCATCAAGAGAATTTCAAAGCACATTACATGTCCTAATCTAAGACAAGTGTCTGCAGGCGTGGGTCTGCAAACCAGTGTACTCCCTCTTTCACCAAGGGACCACATGTGTATGAGGAAGGAACAACATTTAACACAAAAACCTCATCTGCTCTGACGGAACTGCTTGAGGAAATTCCCCTTCCTGACATGCACTGTGCACCCAATGTGCAGCCTTGGGGGGTGCTGCCCCGCTGCTGGAAATCAAAGAGAGCCATGCTTTCTACCCGGGAAATTAAGCGCCTCTCATAGCTTTGCTACACATTTATCGCATGCACCAGCCTTGCCACGGCTGGCCATCCCAGCTCACTTTAAGCCAACTTCTTCCTAGTCAGCTTGGCTACCTCCTGGCTACACACCTGACTGCCAGAAACAAACTGGGACTGATTAAAAATAAAAGCCCAAGGGACGGCACTACTTTTGCACACTCACACTCCTGACTCTTGTAGGAGACACATCCAGAAATGCCCCATGCACTGAAACACAGCCCTGCGCTGGGAGGGAACCCGCAGCTGCAGGCACTCAGAGTCAGGGGCCTGCTGGAAGGCCGAAAGGGAAAGGTTGAGGAGATTGGGAAGGTTGAGGAGATTGGGAAGTTTTGTGTCAATCTCAGTACAGGGAGAAATAGTCCCCAGCATGCAGAGTGCTCCCACTTTCCCCACAGCCCTCCTTCCCCTCAAAGTGCTTTTCAGAGAGTGTTCCAGCCCCAAACACGCTGACAACCACAAATGGCACCTAACACAACTAAACCATGTTCACCTCTAGTGAACACCGGCGTACAATGTACCTGAATGCCATCAGGCTACCAAGGGACAGAGCTCATCTGTATCTCTGGAGTGACAGGGGCATCCCAACAGCTAACTGTATTAGAAGCTGAAGTGAGCCTAACTGGGAATCAGTGGCAAAAGCTTCCCTTTGTGACTGGCCCGGAGGGTCCATGCATCCTTGCCATAGACTACCTCAAGAGAGGTAGTCTTCAAGGATCCAAAAGGGTACCAGTGGGCTTTTGGCATAGCTGCTTTGAGCACAGAGAAGATCAGGCAGCTGTCTACCCTGCCTGGCCTTCCAGAAGACCCATCCATAGTAGGAAGTCATCGAAAAAGGAAAGCTGCTGCGTGGAGTCCCACATGATAAGTTGTGGAGGCTGTAGAAGGGGAAGGCAAGTTGAGTCACTATGCAGAAATAAAAGCCATACAACTAGTCCTAGAGATTGCCGAACGAGAAAAATGGCCAGGACTGTATCTTATATTAACTCATGGATAGCGGTAAATGCTCTGTGAGGGTGGCTGCAGCAATGGAAACAGAGCAACTGGAAGTGTAGAGATAAACCTAGCTGGGCTGCTATCCTGTGGCAAGATATTGCTGCCTGGGTACAAAACCTGGATGCAAAAGTACGTAATGTAGATGCCCACATGCGCAAGAGATGCGCTACTGAGGAACATCAGAACAACGAAGAGGTGGATCAAGCTTCAAAAATTTAAGTGGCTCATGTGGGCCTGGACTGGGGACGTAAGGGTGAGCTGTCTGTAGCTCGATGGGCCCAGGAAACATCAGGACATCTGGGGAGGGATGCCATATACAGATGGGTTCTTGATCAAGGGGTGGACCTACCCACTGAGGCCATCACACAGGTTACCCATGAGTGTGAGCCCTGTGCTGCAATCAAGAGAGCCATGAAGGTAAAATCTCCCTGGAATAGGGGGAGGTGGCTAGGGGTTCAATATGGTGAGGCATGAATCAAATGTGATTCATGAAATGTGAAACATGGATGTTGGTGTCTGAAACTGGAAATAAGACTTGGCAGATATAAATAAAGCAGTCCCTGGCTGCCACGGTATAAAAAGCACACTCAGACAGGGACTGGTTATCCTGAGTTATGTGAAAGCAGCCCTGCAGCTCAGCCAATTTCAAACATCACTAACTTACTGTTGCTGTTTTTGTCAGGACTTCTTCCGTAGTTGTCAAAGTGCACCATCCTGAGGTACATCAATGTCCACCAAGACTGTATGTTGCACGGATTAGCCCAGAATCTGCCATATGAAAGCCAAGGTTTCATCACATGGCCCCTGGGGAAATACATGCAGCTTCAGATACAGCTAATGTGATCTTCTGACCAGCAAGTGAAACACAAGCCTCCCCTATGGAGCTAGAAAAACCTCTTATGTACCTGTACTGGGTTTGGCTGGGAAGTTAACTTTCCCTGCAGCAGCCCATCAAAAATGGCTCTACTCCTTGGAGCCGACCTCTGGATACATCTCCAGAACTACACCTTCATGTCACTTCTTTTACAATCAGTGTTTCATACCAATTTGAGGACTGAGAATGGGATGTGACTGTGTTTTCTGCATGTTTCAAACACGTGGGTTACCTCTTACAAACACCGTCCATTAAACCTGCACTGTAGTCCTTCTGGGCTTCAGAGAAAGGGGCAGAGGAAGCCAATAGATTGGTCAGAAAGATATTTATTGTGCTCAAATGCACAAGGAATTCTGGCACATCACTGTCTTCAAGGGCTTGCTTCCTGTTGGTGGAATGTTTTTCTGGGCATGTCCAGAACCATCTAACAAGTGGATTGTTTTTTGTCAGATGGAAGAGAAGAAGAGCTCTGTTGCCCGTAATATCCGAACTCCACTTCTCTGAATTTGCTTCAGGACCTTGCTGCCTTTATCTACGGGGCAAAATCATCTCCAGTCATCTCTGTTTGGGCAATGCTCCAATAAAGTAAGATTTCTGTTTCTCCAGCCACAGCCAGGCCAGGAATGCCTTTTTCCAGGGAGAAAGCCGAAGAACATGGCAAACCACAGCCTGCTGCACCCTGAGGGGCAAGGGATGAGCAAACCCTGGGCTGGCACAGCCAGGAGCATCCCTGCAGGGAGCTGCAACGTCCCTGAAACCAGATTTGTTCAGGGGACCCCAGGCCAAGTTGGACAGCCTCGGGTGTGCCTCCCACTGCGTGCTGCAGCCTCTCTTGCCTCCAGATCAGTCACTGTTCTCTGCAATGTGCCGTGCCCTTCAGCACACTTTCCCACTCTTTTTCTTGGGGAAGAATTGTCTGACTTCCTCTTACAAGTTTGGTGTTTGTGGGTAGGGAAAGGAGGAGAAAATACAGGGACTCAGAAAGAAGAAAGAGAATGGGACAGATGAACAGTCTGGACCAAGGATTTGGGTATTTCGATCTTGGGCAGCCCTTTGAGAAGCTGGGTATGTGGGCTGCTGACCAACTTCAACTCAGTAAAAGGGGCACAAGTGTGTTGGGGAGCAATCTAATTACCAGGGCTTTAAACTAGGTTTGACAGGGAAAGGGAGGAGAGCTAATAGTGACAAAAAAAAAGGGCTGGTGAAGTTGTCATTGCTGTCACTGTTGAAGATAGTAGGGAAAAACCTCTGAGTTGTCCCATAGGATTGTCTGAGGGCTCCTCAGAGAAGGTGATGATCCTGATGCCCCATCCAGAATTTTCTTCTTCTTGCTTCCCTCCAGGGGTAACGGTGCCTGCTGCTTCCCTAAAGTGCCTGTATACCAACGCGTGGAGCATGGGAAATAAACAGGATGAGCTTGAGATCTCAGGGCCATGATCTCGTTGCAATCACAGAGATGTGGTGGGACAGCTCACACAACTGGAATGTTTACATGGAGGGCTATGTCCTTTTAGGAAAGACAGGCTGTACCCAGCTCCACCTTGGGGAGGGTGATGGACAAACGGAGAGCTTGTGGGTGAGAATTAAGGGGTGGGCTGGTATGGGGGACACTGTTGTGGTGGTATACTACAGGTCACCAGATCAGGACGAGAAGGTTGATGAGGCCTTCTACAAGCAGCTGGTAGTAGCCTCACGATCATGGGCACTGGTTCTCATGGGGGACTTAAATTTTCCAGACATCTGTTGGGTAAGCAACTTGGCAAGGCATGTGCAGTCCAAACTGTTCCTACAATGCGTTGAAGAAAATTTTCTTACACAGGTGGTGGAGGAGCTGATAAAGAGGGGGGTGCTCCTGGACCTTGTCCTTACCAACAGGGATGGGCTTGTTAGGGATGTGAAGGTCAAAGGCAGCTTGGGATGCAGCGATATGAGATGATGGAGTTCAAGATGGAACTCGGTGAAAGAAGTAAGGCTAAAAACAGGATTTCAATCCTGGACTTTTGGAGAGCCAACATCAACCTCTTCCGGGACCTGCTTGGGAGTATCTCATGGGCTAGATTGCTAGAAGGCAAGGGTGCATGTGAGAGCTGGACTACATTTACATGCACTTCTTCCAAGCCCCGGATCGGTGCATCCCTAGGAGTAGGAAATCAGGGGGGCAGGAGACCTGAGTGGATGAGCAAGGAGCTCATGGATAAGATCAAAGGGAAGAGGAAGGTTTATGAAATGTGGAAAAAGGGCCTGTCCTCTTGGGAAGAGTATAGAAGTGTTGTTAGGACCTGCAGGGACGTGACAAGGAAGGTTAAAGCCCACATAGAGATGAAGCTTGCAAAAGAGATAAAATATATTAAGAAGTTTTTTTGTTTGTTTTAAGTATGTAAACAGTAAAAGGAAGACTAGGGATAATGTGGGTCCCTTGCTGAATGAGGAGGATGTCCTGGTAATGGGAAATGCTGAGAAGGCAGAGATACTGAATGCTTTCTTTGCTTCAGTCTTTGCTTCAGGGACTCCCCCCCAGTACTCTTTGACCTTGAAGGGAGGAGAAAGGGGCTGGGAAATAGAGGGCTCTCCCCTGGTTGACGAGAGAGTGGTTTGGGAGCATCTGAGTGGACTCAACACACACAAATCCATGGGTCCCAATGGGATACATCCACATGTGTTAAGGTAGTTGGCAGAGGTGATCGACGAACCTCCCTCTATCATCTTTGAAAGCTCCTGGACAACAGGAGAGATGCCTGAAGGTTGGAGGATAGCCAATGTCACTCCAGTCTTCAAGAAGGGCAAGGAGGATCTGGAAAACTATAGGCCAGTCAGTCTCACCTCTGTCCTTGGAAAGGTGTTGGAACAGCTTGTTCTGGATGCCATCTCCAAGCAACTGGAAGAGAAGAAGGCTATGAGGAGTAGTCAGCATGGATTCCCAAGGGGAAGTCGTGCTTGACCAACCTCATTGCCTTCTATGACGTCATCACCAGCTGGGTAGATGAGGGGAGAGCAGTAGATGTCATCTACCTTGACTTTAGCAAGGCTTTCAATACTGTCTCCCATGACATCCTGATAGCAAAGCTGAGAAAGTGTGGGATAGAGGAGTGGACAGTAAGGTGGGTTGAGAACTGGCTGCCTGGCTGAGCTCAGAGGGCTGAGATTGCCGGCACAGAGTCTGGTTGGATACCTGTGACTAGTGGTGTTCCGCAGGGGTGCTGGGTCCGGTCTTGTTCAACATCTTCATCGACGACCTTGATGAGGGAATAGTGTCCACTCTCACCAAGTATGCTGATGACACAAAGCCGGGAGGAGTGGCTGGCACACCAGAAATCTGTGCTGCCATTCAGCGAGACCTAGACAAGCTGGAGAGATGTGTAGGAAGAAAGCAAATGAGGTTTAATAAGAGCAAGTGCAGAGTCCTGCAGCTGGGAAGGAACAACCGCATGTATCACAGAATCACAGAATTTTCTAGGTTGGAAGAGACCTCAAGGTCATCGAGTCCAACCTCCAACCTAACGCTAACAGCCCTCCACTAAACCATATCCCTAAGCTCTACATCTAAACGTCTTTTGAAGACTTCCAGGGATGGTGACTCCACCACTTCCCTGGGCAGCCTGTTCCAGTGCCTCACAACCCTTTCAGTGAAGAAGTTCTTCCTAACATCTAACCTAAAACTCCCCTGGCTCAACTTAAGCCCATTCCCCCTCGTCCTGTCACCAGGCACGTGGGAGAACAGGCCAACCCCCACCTCACTACAGCCTCCCTTGAGGTACCTATAGACAGCGATAAGGTCACCCCTGAGCCTCCTCTTCTCCAGGCTGAACAAGCCCAGCTCCCTCAGCCGCTCCTCATAGGACTTGTTCTCCAGGCCCCTCACCAGCTTCGTCGCCCTTCTCTGCACCCGCTCAAGCACCTCGATGTCCTTCTTGTAGCGAGGGGCCCAAAACTGAACACAGTACTCGAGGTGCGGCCTCACCAGAGCTGAGTACAGGGGGACGATCACCTCCCTAGCCCTGCTGGTCACGCTGTTCCTGATACAAGCCAGGATGCCGTTGGCCTTCTTGGCTACCTGAGCACACTGCTGGCTCATATTCAGCCGACTATCCACCATCACTCCCAGGTCCTTCTCTGCCTGGCAGCTCTCCAACCATTCCTCTCCCAGCCTGTAGCTCTGCATCGGTACAGGCTGGGGGATAACCTGCTGGAGAGGAGCTCTGCTGAGAAGAACCCTGGGGGGTCTGGTGGATGACAGGTTGACCATGCGCCAGCAGTGTGCCCTTGTGGCCAAGAGGGCCAATGGGATCCTGGTGTGCATTAAAAAGGAGTGTGGCCAGCAGGTCAAGGGAGATGATCGTCTCCCTCTACTCTGCCCTGGTCAGGCCTCACCTGGGTTACTGTGTCCAGTTCTGGGTTCCCCTGTACAAAAGAGACAGGGATCTCCTGGAAAGAGTCCAGTGGAGGGCCACAAAGATGATACAGGGCCTGAAGCATCTTCCTTGTGAGGAAAGGCTGAGAGACCTGGATCTGTTCAGCCTGGAGAAAAGAAAACTGAGAGGGGATCTCCTCAATGTGTATAAATACCTGAGGTGTGGGAGACAGAGGGATTTGGCCAACCTCTTTTCAGTGGTTTGTGGGGATAGGACAAGGAGTAATGGTCACAAGATAGAGCACAGGAAGTTCCGCACCAACATGCAAAAGAACTTCTTCATGGTGAGGGTGACGGAGCACTGGACCAGGCTGCCCAGGGATGTTGTGGAGTCTCCTTCTCTGGATATATTCAAGGCCCGCCTGGATGCCTATCTGGGCAGTCTGTTCTAAGGAACTTGCTTTGGCAGGGGGTTTGGACCCAGCGATCTTTCGAGGTCCCTTCCAACCCCTGCAATTCTGTGATTCTGTGGTTCTAACTATTCTGTCAGTGGTTGACTGAAAAACCTTAAATTATATAACTAGTCACAAATAGTCTTTGACTGCTTTCAGGCTCTGTTTCTGGGGTGGGAGGAGGTTGTTTTGCAATTTTTTTTCTTGTCCACAGTCTCAAGTAGACTGTCTTTTATCTGAGTTCAGGCAGATATTTAGAGTTTCAAGGTTGGCTCTCAGGACCAGTTGCCAGAATTGCTTTGGAAGATCCAAATCATTTTAAAATATTTTGTTTAAAAATCACATTATGTAATTTTTTGTTTGTAGTGCTATACTTCATTTAATTCTCTGTGGGATCTGTTATCATATCAACTGAGTTCATGATACTTGAGTAATTTGCTACTCTGAATAGATAAAACAGTATCCAAACAAAATCCACCGATCAACTCAGAAATTTGATCTGATTATCATAATAATAATCATAACAGATACTTAAGGTAATCTTCAGATTTAATATAGCAGGAAAAATTGTCTTAATGTTGCAGTCACCTGTAGTGAGTTTATATGTGCTGCAGTTTGTGTTGCATCTACAGAGGTACCAAAGTACAGTCCTCTGCACATTTCAGTAGACTTTCATCCACAGATGACTATAGCAGCACAGCTTGCTACTACGAGTATTGCAGCCTGATCAGGACTAGAAAGAATGCCACACATTCGAGTGACACTACCTCACAGATTACAGCACCCAGTGCTTAAGGACCTGGCTGGGTATGCAAGCAGTAGTTTCAGCAGTGTTGTAGGTTCAGTGAAGACAAAATAGTTTTGGTTTTATGCCAGAGTTGGATTTACATGACAGGACATGTTATAAATGTCATGCCAATCATAACATGGCAAATTTGGCATTGTTAATCCACTCCAGCCTCTGCTGTATTCCTTAGGTCTTCCTCCCTCCCAGCCTCCCAAGATAAGCAGAGGTCAGAGATGGATGAGCACCAAAGTCAATAAGCAGTAGTCATATGACTGCATACCTAATAAGAAAAACTGAAATGTTCAAACTGATTTCAGAATTAAATTGGCATGGAAAATTGAAGAGGAATATAAGAGGCAGAAACAAACAAACAAACAAATGAATAAACCAAGAAAACAAACAAACAAACAAACAAACAAAAAAGATAAAATAAAAGGAACTTCTTTAAGGATTTTCTAACAACTTACATTGTTTGATAAATGAACTTCCTGATGAATATTTGAAAGTAGTCCTATGCAAGACAAGATCAATACACTTAAAAAGAAGTTATAATACATCCATCATTTTATTCTGTATTTTCACAGCTTTAATTCTGTATAAATTTACGTTGTTATTTTAATACAGTTTTTTTTTTTTTTTGGTTGGTTGTTGTTGGTTTTGTTTGTTTGTTTGGTTTTGGTTTTGTTGTTTGTGTTTGTTTGTTTGTTTGTTTTAACTATTAAGTCCTCTGCATTTTAATAATCAGTCATGGACCAGGGAGTACAAATCACATTTCTATGGACTACTTCAACTCCAGATACAAAAGAGACTTGAGATACAAAAGAGACTCTTCTCTTTACCAACTGATTAAGTAAATGTTTACATTGTATACACTTCTTTTGTCTATACATCAAAATTAGGTGAACATGAACAATTAAAAAGAGGCTTTGTAGTTGTATATAATGATTAGGGTATTACCTTGCAGCACAATAGACATTAGGAAAAAAAGCACTTCCAGAAAGTAATGAAACCAAGGTAAATGTGGCAATTGTGGTGTATTAAATATGAGCACAGCTGTGCACATTCTGCGGGAATCAGTCTTCTGATAGATTTCATTAAGAATGCATATTTAAAAAAAAAAAAAATGACAATTGCATTGCTTTTTAGTCAGATATCTCCTTTCTAACAATATTGTTGATATTGTGAGAATCCTGTTTAGTGAGATCATGAACAGGAGTAATGACAGTAATTCAATGAATCAAACTGAAAGTCTCTAGAAAGTATTGAACTTTAAGTTTATTTAATAAGATATAGCAGTTCATCAAGTTCTTACTCTTTCATTCTTGTTTTTAAATATGGCAGTCACATACCTAACAGAAAGAAATGCTAGAATCTAGATTTGAATCTATACAAAATCGTATCCATAATGATTTGCAAAGGATGAGGAAAATAGCAATAATATTAGCATACATACTTAGATGTGTTAACTGTGGATTTTAGGAATACAACAGAACATGTGGGTTTTATACAAAACTTGCCGTCTAGAGGGAGTTGCATAAGTAGTATCAGATAGCAATAATACAATTTTATTCCAGAAGAAAGAAATGTGTGTTCTTATATTCACCCTGTAAAAATAGACTCATTTCCTGAGAAATCAGCTACAGCCCAATTTGAAATTCAGTACTGTAAATGTAGTTCAGAAAGCACTGTTAAAAAGATTCCCTCATGTTGCTGCCCTATTAATTCTCTACCACCATTCATTTGATCGAAAATATGTTCAAGTATCAAGTTAAACTGGAATTGCTACAAAAAAAAAAAAAAAAAGTGATCAGAGCAAAACTTCATGACACAGCATTATAGAGACTGTACAAAATGTCTGTAATAATTATAGGAAGTACTTGTTCATCAGAATGACTGATTCATGCTATAGAAATCAAATATATATTTTTAAAAATACTACAGAATTCCGAGGTTTAATGAATGCCAAAAATAAGATTTGGTATTTGTAGTACTTACTGAATTTTGAGGAAATAAAAATTTGTTCAAAATATTTTGAGATTCAACACATTAAATGATTGATGTACTCAAAACTGGCCTTAGGCAAAACTGAAGAGCTTGTATCTAAATACAAAAATCTTCTCTTTTCACAAAATGTACTGTGTACAGTTGTGTACCATGTACATAACAATATAAAATACAATATAACAAAACAAAATATAACATTAGAGGTGTAAACATTGAATAAATACTGAATAAATATGCAAGCATTTAATACAACATTCAATATATACGTCACCATGTTTTGACAAGACTCACCATTCATCTGGCCAGAGCATTGCCACTTGTCTTGAGAAGAAAATATGTTATATAGGTAATGAATTATACATTGAATCAGAACTTTAAATCACACATTTGTACAAGCTCAGGATCCTAAACATCACGTATATTCATTTAGTTAAATCATTTCAAGTTAAGTATATTGTTGCATTAACTATCTAAGTGTCAATAACAACTACAATCACTTTGTGGAGCTATGATTTGATAAATAGTTTGAAAGGTAATTTTTTGACTGGTAAGCTGATTTATTGAATGTATGTCTGGGAGATATAGTCAACTGCCCTACCTTGGGATCTTATTTTGCTCTCTAGTGCTCAATAGAGAGACAGCTGGAAGCTGGAGCTTTTATGTGTAGGCTTTTTGTCTTTTGGGAAATTTAAATTTGTAACTACCCAGCTTGTAACAGATGCTGCTTTCACTTACCAGCTAAATTAAAAGTTGCACCTTTATTATTGGACTGTAGCATTGGTGAAGATTGTGTCAAGGGACTGCAAAGGAGGTAGAGCCTTTTTGTTAAACTGTCTCAATTCTTTAAAGAGTTGTCTATAAAAAATACCAAAATACTTCCAGTCTCTGCAAAAGTACTTTACTAAAACACAAAACTATATGAATTGGAAATAAGATTACACTTAAAAAAATAAAATAAAATAAAATAAAATAAAATAAAATAAAATAAAATAAAATAAAATAAAATAAAATAAAATAAAATAAAATAAAATAAAATAAAATAAAATAAAATAATAATATCATCCTCTATTCATGGTATCTTCAGAAAACAACCCCTTTCCTCAAGTCTTTTTTTTTTTTTTTTTTTTTCATATAGAGGTTTTGAATATTCCGTCTAAACAAAGTGTCTGAAGCTTCTTCCTGCTTCTCAGAAGCAGCACTGACATCCTTCCTGTGCACTTGCCAACAGCCATTTATTTTTCTTTCAGGTATACATCCTCATTGCAGGACTCTGCTTGTTTTGTCATCTATCTATGTCAGATAATGAAACATTATGTTGAGTACAGTAACAAGAATTACACTTTGAATATAGAAAAGATTTTAGTTGTTCTGCATAAGAATTAATGTACAAATGTTAAGGGAAGTAAGAAGTGTTTAGTTTCAAATAGTCCTCCTTAAATATCCATTGCTGATTGAAATCCTGAGTAAGGCAAGCCATTAGTCTTTCTCAGCATAGCTGTGCTTTTGTCTAACTTTTACTTCTGGAAACATTAAGACATTGTTTCATGTACAGGAAATGTAAGTGGATATTGAGCCAGTATTTTTTTTTTTTTTTCCCTCTCTGAAATGCCAACTAAGAATCCTTTCAGACAACCCAGCCACAGGCTTTGTTTCTAACGTAGCTCTATATTTCGTGCCTATCTAGGCCTCTAGAGTCTCTGAACTACCCTAATTCAATGCAACAGTCTCTGGGCTATTAAGTACAATTGATTACCTTATCCTGAAGCACTGTCACTTTCCAGGGGATTTACAATAAACCAAGAAAAACAACACATAATGAAATACACAGCTGTGTGCATAAAAGGTGATTTTCAAAATTAATCCTTCCTTGTTAATTCCAGATTTTATGTGTATTTACATCATAACAATCAGAGCTCTGGAAGTAAAAGTTATCACTTCACATGCTGAGATTTATATTTTACCTATTCATTTTCAATTGTGCTAATAGTTTCCTGAAATCCCAATTTGTCAAACTGAAAATTTCCAGAAGACAATCATTGCTTTTAATCATAAATGTCAGCAAGAATATAATTGAAATACTCTTTCCAAACAAATTCATATCACCTAAGTCTATTTTACGCTATGCTGCATTAGATAGTTTTCTTGTGAAATGTCGATGGGTGGGGTGGGAGAATGCATAGGAGAGTGAGAATTTATAGTACACAGGAAGACTGATTGCTTGTGCTCTACCAATAATCTTAACCATCTACCCAAAAACAGCTCTTGGAAAAAGAATAATTGAAGCTCTTTGCCTGGCCAAGCCATTGCCTATCCGCAACGCTTTTAATTATACATGATAACTACTGAAAGGAACTAGCCTAGGCTGCTTTTACAGTGGCCACCAACATTAAAACCATTACTTACCTTAACAGAATATCATTTCATATATTTATTTATTTATTTGTTTGTTTATTATTATTATTATTATTATTGGGGGGAGGGAGGGGAGGAGGTTGGTTGTGTTTTATTTTTTGTTTTTGTGTTTGTTTTCCTATTTTATTGTTGCTTTAAGAAACACAGAAGGACAGTAAATTAAAATTTGTAGTATAATAATGAGGATATTTTCTTATTCTCAATAGACAAGTGAAGACAAGAAGCATAGTCAGACTCATCAAAGTTTTGTTTGTTTTGTTGTTGTTTTTTTTTTTCCTAATGAGCTCTCCCTCAGTTTTATTTCATTTAAATAATTATTTATGTTACTGTAATACACAAAATACAATGTCTTTTCATTCTTGTTCAGACTTTTAATTCATTACATTATTTATTTAGACATAAATTTGGAACTTAAACATATGTCAAGTATTTTGCCAAACCACGTTTCAGAGCCAAGTTTACAGAAAATTCAGAGAAAGCATTTCTACCATGTCTTTTTAACATTAGACTTTAAAGTTTCACCAGTACTTTTACACTTCACACCAGTTTCATGAAGCATCTACACCAAAATCTACTCCATTATTAATAAGTATCCCAGAGTCTATTCTCTTCTACAGTATCCACTTTCTTTTCTATATCCAGAATCCTTTTGTTGGTAATGTCCATAGATGCAGATGATGCTTTGATGATACCACTCTACCTTGTAGATAAGCACACTGGAACTTAGTTAACAAGGGAATGTTTTTAAATGCCAGTCAACTGATCACAGGGTGATACCATGTTTCAATGTGTTCTACTAAAATAAAATGTTTTGTTTGTTGTGTATGAGTGACCTGTTGTTCTGTTCTTACTACTCAATTAAAATGTCCCATTCCAATCACTTGGAGGGCCATTTGTGAGTCATCCACAGCATGATAAAGATATAAATGAGGTCAAATGTTTTCCAACAATTTATTACTTTTGTATAAAAAGATCAAAAGAGAAGCAGGAGTTAAGAAAGGTGAAGGACAGAAAAGGTATCAAAATGTAAGCAAAAGCATCTTGGAAATTGCAAGACACCACCAAAGATCCAGAAGCATCCTGTTGCCCATTGCTTTTTAAAGGTATAGTAGGGAATGTCCCTCATGTCTTGAAAAGGCACTTTCCTTTCTGTCCTTTTATAGTGTCACCTCATGGTCTTTTTACCAGATTTCTGCTATTGGTATGTAGAAATTTCACCACTACACATGTTCTTATATCCGATTGGTCAATACTGCTGTCACTGGGCAGGGAGACATCCAGTACCACACACCTCGCACATGCTGTACAGACATTTTCTCCTGCCTATGTGTTCCAGTCTGTTCAGGCACCATCCAATCACAAAGAGATGCTGTAGCCATACGGATAGGCTGCTAGGCAGAAAACTGCAAAAAATGTTTGAGACAGAACTTAATATCACCTTCCACACCCGCATTATCTCAGACTGTGACAAATAGTAGCACAAGAAAATAGCAAACAATATTTGGCATCAATTTAGAATAATATCTGACAAGTAATGTTGTATCTTGTCAGATGTGTTGTCCGTGACTAGAGTGTAAGATGGACTAATGGGATAATAAGGTAGATAATTGCCATGGATTTGGATTACTATGTAATATACAATTACTATTTTTTTTTTCCTTCAAGCTTTAGATATTGAAACAATTAAAATGAATAGAATATTCAGGAGTGCTTCCAGCAAAGAAAATACATCAGTGAATTAACTGTACTTTGTGACCTGAATATGTTTGAGGAAAGACAGTGAATGGGTAGAAAAACATATACCCTCAGACCTCGTTATTCCTTTGCAGTTAGCCCAGATCTTGGGTTAAGTAATTTACCTTATTAAAAACTCAGCATTTCCTTTGCTTAATGATTTTGAAGGAATGCTTCCATTGTAAGATCTTTTCACACTTCACAGGTGCAACTTTTTTCTACCTTTACTTGTTTGGAGCAGGGGAAGGAGAGGGGTTATTTACAAATCCAAAAAGTCACACATTCGTGTTTCATTTTTGTCTGTAATGAGTAAAAGTACACAGGGCTGAACTTTCTCCTATAAAAGGAATACACAAAAAAGTGTTTGCAGTTTCCATATCCATTAACATTAGAGTTAATCTGTGCAATGTTATGTGGTTCATGTGGAGTAGAATGATTATTTTCTGTTGGTAATCATTTTAATCTTTTTTGGAAAATATGTGAAAAGTTGATGGGACTAGCTATTTTAAGTCTTCTTTCTCTTTACTTTAGATGATATTTAAAGTGACTATTGGACACTTCCAATAAAAAGCGCCAAAATATTCACCAAAAGTGAATTATGATATGTTTTTCATAATCAATAGCAAGACATGAATTCAGAAGATCTAAATAAATTGTTCAGCAAATTTCAGATCCATGATTTAATATAGATATCTCTATTGAGAAATAATTTTTGTTTTCAGTAGAATGCGGTGAATTATATATTTAATGCACTTTTAAGAAAATGCTTTCATTTTGAGAGATACACACCTAGAATGTACACAAAGTTTGCTGAGAAAAATAATTATGTTCTACCTTCTGCTTGTACATAAGTATTATTCTACAAAGGAAAATAGAGAATGAATGAATTATATGAAAGTAAACCATTAATCTGTAAATCCAAGAAACAGATTAATGGCAACATAGGACATACAATCTTCCAAACCAATTTTTTCAGGAGGAAGAGGGACGAGATGGGAGGGGAAGGGAGGGGAAAGGAGGGGAAAGGAGGGAAAATATCTCTAAAATATTGAACCATTAAATCTGTTTATTTATAGTTCAAAGTACATTATGGAAACTTAACTTCCATAGTACATCTTTCTCCAAATGTGCAGAATTCAAATGTGCAGAACACAGCCATGGTTGCCACTGATATGAAATTGTGGCTATCCAAAGACGCTGTCAAGAGATTAGCCATTATTAAAACGATGACTTCTGCAAAATTAGACCAAAGAACATCCTGGAAAAAAAAAATAATAATAAATAAATAAATAAAAAGAGAAGTGTGACGTTGGAGGACACAGAGAACATTGAGCCTTTTAGCAATAGAAGTCTTTTTATCACACACTCCATTGGAATGACCTGAAAGCAATTGGGTAATTTACCCAAAAAAAATCTCTGGGGATTATTATTTTCTCATAGAGTTCAGTTAAATGAGAGAGAGAGAGAACATCAAAAGACAACATGAAGAACTGCTGAATATAAATAGGTGTACAGTCAGGTCAACATGTCAGAGCAGTACATTCCACAGCCAACTGCATTATATAAATATTTTTAGAATTCAGTTAAAGTGGAAAGCCAGTGGAAAGTTATTGTTCTTACAAACTGCAGAAAGGAAAAGTAGTCAATTTGAGATAAATATGTTACCTAAATTTACTAAAATGTCCCCCACATCATTTGTGAAAGTGAGCCATTAGCTACTGACACGTTCTTTATATGGATTTTGCACAAAAGAAAAAGAAAAAGCACTTCTGCAAGTTGGTATTTATTTCTAGTGCTCATAAGCAGTGTGTATGACAAACACTTTTCTGTTAAAGCTATTGAGGCATCACAGAGTATATGTGGTGTGGGTTAGTTACCTGAAGTGATTGCTTCAGTTAAAAACACCAAACATTCCGCAAGGAAAATCCTGCTGAAGAACAATAGAACTGCCGTTTATTGTCCACCGTCAAACTGAATATCAGTTTTTTGTCCACAGAAGCTTTAATGTCAACACCTAAGAGAATTTTAAATAGAATGTGGAGAAAAGTGATTTCCAATTTTGTTTTGTTGTTGCAGCAGGACACTAGTCCCTAGAAAATGGTTAAATTCAGTGGAGAAGGAGAATTTTCTTCCAGAAAATGCTGTGCAATAAGCACTTTTTACAGGTGCTTTTAAATCTTTCTGAATTCCTTCCAATCTTTCCAAGGTTCATCCAGGTACTGAATGTATACACCATTTGCAGATGCTGATTGCCCAAAGGAAATGAAAAGCTGCTGCATTGCCATTGACTGAGAGAAGGCATGGGATATCTGCCTGGCCCAAGCTGCTGGGCTCTTGGCACAGCTTGGGGAAACTAGAATTGATGTCTGCAATGTAAGCAGCTAACTTTTCACCCATGGAGAGAAACCAGCAGCATGTACCTGGCCGTCACAGCTCTGTAATGGCTTGTTGGCAAATGACAGGTCCACTGAGTCCTGTTGTGGAGATGCACCCTGCCTCTCAATCTAAAGAAATGGAATAGAAACCTCGTGCAAAGCACAGCTACTCTGTAAGGCACCCATTCAATCATGCTGCTTTTCAAGCAACTTTACACAAGAAACAAAAGCTGTTGTTTTATTCTGAGAGAATATGTGAGAAAGAAGTCTCTTTTAAAACCTGTATACGTTTTTTTTCTGTTGGGGAAGTCATACTCTGAGTGATTAAAGAGATGTAGCAAGTCCAAAGCTTCCTCCTCTTCCTATTTTTATTCTTGATTATTTCAGGTCAACATTTCAGGAGATTGAAATGATGGAGACTTAAACTAATCAATCTTGTCAAGACATATAAAAGAGGGGAACAATTTTACTACTTTATATAATGCTATCCAGTTATTAAAGCTTTCATCTGTTTTCATTTCAGTAAGAGTAGAATATTTGTATTTCTCACTGCACTGATTTTCTACATATACAATGTATATATTGGTGACTGTAGTACCCTGGCTTGAGATTATCTGTATGATTTTCTTACATGTAATTATTATGTACTTGTATTTATTATTTACTACAAACTCCCTTCCCTTCCCTTCCCTTCCCTTCCCTTCCCTTCCCTTCCCTTCCCTTCCCTTCCCTTCCCTTCCCTTCCCTTCCCTTCCCTTCCCTTCCCTTCCCTTCCCTTCCCTTCCCTTCCCTTCCCTTCCCTTCCCTTCCCTTCCCTTCCCTTCCCTTCCCTTCCCTTCCCTTCCCTTCCCTTCCCTTTTTTTTGTTTTGTTTGTATTTGATTTTTTTCACTTTTTTCACTTTTTTTCAGATCTTTCTTTAATCTCCTCTCCTCTCCTCTCCTCTCCTCTCCTCTCCTCTCCTCTCCTCTCCTCTCCTCTCCTCTCCTCTCCTCTCCTCTCCTCTCCTCTCCTCTCCTCTCCTCTCCTCTCCTCTCCTCTCCTCTCCTCTCCTCTCCTCTCCTCTCCTCTCCTTTCTTTTTTCCTTCTTTTACTTTCTTCTTTCCTTCTTTCCTTCTTTCCTTCTTTCCTTCTTTCCTTCTTTCCTTCTTTCCTTCTTTCCTTCTTTCCTTCTTTCCTTCTTTCCCTTTCTCTTTCTCTTTCTCTTTCTCTTTCTCTTTCTCTTTCTCTTTCTCTTTCTCTTTCTCTTTCTCTTTCTCTTTCTCTTCCTCATGTAAAGTATATTTAAGGAAAGTTGTTTTAAACTGCAAGTAAAACATTTATATACAGCCACCATTTCCCCAGTGCATGTTGCTTTATATGTATGCACTATGAACCAATGCACACTGACTTATTTGCAATTTGCACTAAAAGGCAGTGTTTTGTTTTAATTTTAGTTTCTGTTTGTTTTTGGTGTTTTGTTTTGTTTGTTTGTTTATAAAAAGTCATAAATTCAAATCTTAGAGAAGCCCTAAATACAACCCCATACAATTAAATGAAAATAAAAAATAAAATGAAATAAAAATCTTCCAATTAAGTGATTTCATAAAACGGACAGCAGAGATAAGGCCAAGTGCCGGGTCCTGCACCTGGGGTGCAATAACCCCAAGCAGAGCTACAGGCTGGGAGAGGAATGATTGGAAAGCTGCCAGGCAGAGAAGGACCTGGGAGTGATGGTGGATAGTCGGCTGAATATGAGCCAGCAGTGTGCTCAGGTGGCCAAGAAGGCCAACGGCATCCTGGCTTGTATCAGGAACAGCGTGACCAGCAGGGCTAGGGAGGTGATCGTCCCCCTGTACTCAGCTCTGGTGAGGCCGCACCTCGAGTACTGTGTTCAGTTTTGGGCCCCTCGCTACAAGAAGGACATCGAGGTGCTTGAGCGGGTGCAGAGAAGGGCGACGAAGCTGGTGAGGGGCCTGGAGAACAAGTCCTACGAGGAGCGGCTGATGGGGCTGGGCTTGTTCAGCCTGGAGAAGAGGAGGCTCAGGGGTGACCTTATCGCTGTCTATAGGTACCTCAAGGGAGGCTGTAGTGAGGTGGGGGTTGGCCTGTTCTCCCACGTGCCTGGTGACAGGACGAGGGGGAATGGGCTTAAGTTGAGCCAGGGGAGTTTTAGGTTAGATGTTAGGAAGAACTTCTTCACTGAAAGGGTTGTGAGGCACTGGAACAGGCTGCCCAGGGAAGTGGTGGAGTCACCATCCCTGGAAGTCTTCAAAAGACGTTTAGATGTAGAGCTTAGGGATATGGTTTAGTGGGGACTGTTGGCGTTAGGTTGGATGTTGGACTCGATGACCTTGAGGTCTCTTCCAACCTAGAAAAAATTCTGTGATTCTGTGATTCTGTGATAAAAAAACACAAACATGTAAGGTGTTTTTCCAGAACAATTTGTTTTTTAAATAGCAAGATTTTCTGACCACGGAAATTGCTTATTTTATATTTGTTTTCAATTAAAACAGCCAATAAGAAAATTATACAAGCGTATGAGTTGTCGTGTGTATATGCTTACAGGGATAAATGTGAAAATAATTAGTCTGTGACACTGTTAAAATGAAAAACAGACTTTAGAAATTTCATCATACTCTGATGGTTACTAAATAAATATTTCACTTGTACTTAGAGTAAAATTTGGGTAACTTACACTTATAATATTTTTACATTTATTATAACATATAATAAGCCAAAAATAATAATAGTAGCTAAGTAGTAACCCAGGTAAATACATGTACATTTTGCTTTAATATTTATAACTTTTTTCCCCATGTGATCAGCTGTAAAAACTGTTGAGCTTGTTGCCAGTACTCAGCTAACTTTGCAGGAGAGAGGAAGAACAGTTGGTTCACAAATTTCACAAAATGCTTGTAAAAGCAGGTAATTGGACAGAGAAGGGAAACCATGACAAGAGGAAAGACTGTAGCCTAAGCAAAACCAATAGCTGTTAGGATACCACAGTGGAGACTGAGTATTCTTATAATTGTTACTGTTTTAAGAAACATTTCAGTCAGCAATTTAATAATGGCAAGTACCAAAAGGAAGCAGAAATAAAATACAAAGCTGAAGGGAAAAAAAAAAAAAAAAAAAAAAAAGCTTATTCATTATGGCTTTCATATAATGATTTGGTTTTATTTTAATATTTCAAATGAAAGTCCTCTTCACATAAGTTATTCGTTTTTCATTAAATTATAAATTATAGCAAAATAATTTTAGATACAACCAGTGCTCAAATCACTAAGTATTGTTCAATGATGATAATGTACAGAATAGAATTTATGCTTCCTTGACAAATCTGCCTCTCTTGACAGAGGCCTGTCAGATTATCTGGTGTCAACATGTGCCTAAAAATTTATTACTAAAGATGATACAATACCTTTGATCATCTATCTTGTACAGTGGTAAATCAGCTCACTTCATCATATTCATCTTGGTTTGCTATAGAAACAAATGAAAACAGGTATGTATTAGAGTAGGAGTAAAATGACATAGCCTATTTATTTATTTATTTATTTTGATGGAAGATGTAATATTGAAAGTGTATGGGGGAAAGTGTATGTTCAACTTCCCTTTAAATCTCAATGTTCAATTTAAACATTGTGTTTCATATACAGAAATCACAGTCAGTGCCTTCAGGTCAAACTTTTCACTAAATGATAGAACCTAGAGATCAAAAAAAAAGATACCAAGATACATAATGCAGGAACACTCAGTGTTATAAAGGCAAGAGTTCCTCTACACAGCAATTCAGTAAACACAGCAAAGATCTGTGATGCCACTGATCAAGATGACAGCTTTTTATCTGTGCTCCATGTTTCACTGTCAATTCACCTGATTTATGGAAGGAAAGACAAGAATGAGTTTCTTGATATTTTTTATTATTTGTGCCCTCCCAGAGACCAGTTCTTTATACGATTTAGCTGAGAGGCAGAAGATAAGGCAATATGATACACATTACAGCTTAATAACTATGAAAGAATCTAAAGAATCTAATGGAAAGTCAGGAGCCAAACCATTAGTAAAACTTTTGCAGATTGCTGCATTTTGGATATAGTATGTGGTGCTGAATTTTTGTTTCATTTACTTATATGCTGTAATAAAGAAAATTACTTTGGCTTTGATCAATCTATCAAAGATTAGTTGTATTTCCAAAATCTCTCTTTTTGCTGTTTTTGTTTTGTTTTGTTTTGGTGATAATGCTGTCCTAATAATTTTAAATCCATTGGGAGAAGTTCAGCCAATGCACAGTCAATGAAATTTCTATTATTCATTATTATTATTCATATATTATATTATTTGTAATGATTTTATCTCTAGTTACTTTCTGTAGAATTGTTATTACTATTTATTTATGTAGAATTTTCAATATTCAAAAGCATGTAAAATTGAAATTACAGAATCACAAAACATCTGAGGTTGGTAGAGACATCTGGAAGCCATCTGGTTCAAGACCCTGCTCAAGCAGGATCTCTTAGAACAGGTTGCCTGGGACAATGTTTGGGCAACAGGTCTGTATAATTAATTTTTCTATCTTGTATCAAATTAATTCAAGTCAAAAGTAAAAGGAGGAGAAAACTTTCTTCTTTTTCCTTCTTTGTTTTGAATTTTCAGACATCATAAATGCAAATAGAAATATTTGCATATATATGCAAATAGTGAAAGTCACTTCTTAAACTAACCGAGCAAAAACTTTTCCTAAACCCATTCTACATGGCCCTATTCTTGAACTGATGAAATCTGAAGGACCACTTAGAATTTCTTTTCCATTTTATGTAGATGATGAAAGTGGTCCTATAACATATTAATATAACAAATTGGAAAAAAAATCCATGAAAAAATGGAAGCATGACTAGGGAATCATAGACTCATTAAGGTTGGAAAAGACCTCTAAGCTCATCTGGTCCAACCATGTCCCTACTACCAATGTCACCCACTAAACCATTTCCTTAAATCAAGACCATTCCCACAATAACAGCAAGAGTTGAGGCTACTTCACAGTTGATCCACCTTTTTTTAACACCACTGGACAGCACTGTTGAGGATTATTCAAAACATCCTGTTGGATACACAGACATAAAACAAACACAAGTATCCAAAAAAAAAAAGGATGTATGGAGGTGCAGCATTAACTCTGTATAACTATGTGAGACACAAATGCTGTCCTTTTGCTTTATATCACAAAAGTGTAATCTTCTGTGTGCATTGTGAATAGGAAAAACATAATGATTAACAGTATTGGGTAATTATGTTTAAAGCAATAAACTTCTAGGATTTTCAGTAGTATGTAAAAAAAACTATAGAAACTCTGTTCTTTATATCTTTTTACATAAAATATTGAAATGTCTTGGAAAGGATCATCTTCAATGGTAAAAGAACTTTTAGACTCTGGATAGATTTTATAACCTCACAGATCTTTATTAGATTTTTATATACATAACTTATCTTCAATCTTTCACAGTCTGAGACAAGATTACAAAAGAAGGAAAGTAGGAAGAAGAAGGCCAGGTGGCAGAAAAAAAAAAGAAAAAAAAAAAAGAGAGAGAGAGAGAAAGAGCGGGAAAGAGAAAGAGAAAGAAAGAGAAAAGAGGAAGAGGAAGAGGAAGAGGAAGAGGAAGAGGAAGAGGAAGAGGAAGAGGAAGAGGAAGAGGAAGAGGAAGAGGAAGAGGAAGAGGAAGAGGAAGAGGAAGAGGAAGAGGAAGTAGTAATTCACATAATTAGGTTTCAGCATTAACAGCTTTTATAAGTAACATTCATGATAATTAAAAAAAAAAAAAAAAAAGACAACAAGAAGCATTAATACTCCTAGTTTGGAGTTTGGATTAAAAGAGCCTTCGTCTATATAGATTCTGAATATTTCATGACATGAGACAAGTTCATGAGTCAGCTGTTGTGCTGTCATCATCAGGGTGTTTTCTAGCTATACAGCTATGCATTAAGACTTACAAATTCTTTAAAATCTTTGCAAACATCCTGACATCCTTCTGTGTTTAAGTGAATATCTTCAGTTCTGGTATCTTAAGCCATATGAACAGACATGACTCTTTTCTGATAATCAAAATAATAGCTAAAATGACAGCTGTTTTTGAAAAGTTAGAACATAGTGGTTTAACGTATAGTTAGAACATAATAGCTCCTCTTAACAAGGGCAGACACCTGTATAAATTTCAAGGATATGGTTTTAAAAGGAATATATATACATATATTTACATTACCATGTAGTATTTTTCATATTTTTCACTATTTTCAAAAATATTTTAAGCATCTACGATTATGCAGTTATCTCTTCTATACTTGGGAAAACATAGTACAAATGTTATTCACTTTAAGTATAAATTTATTTAAAATGTATATATACAAGTGTATGCATATGCATCACAGACTACATGAAAACCTTTTCTTCTACAGACTTCAGTTAAAAATAAGTGTTTGAATATCTGTGTGCCATTTTCTCTGGAACTTATTTTCGTCTGAGGCCCAAAGTACTACTTACACTATTACTCACGATAAAGCAATATTAATACATAGTTGATTTGGTATTTACAGATAAAACAAATCTGTAAAACTGAATAATATAAACAGTTCACTTATAACCGTGGTTTTTTTTTCATCACACTTCTTTACGTCTTTATTGCTACTGAACAACAAGTTGCATTTTAAAAATATACTTAACAATCCATGTCACAAAACCCATCAAGCATTGTGGAACAAAGGTTGCAGATGTTGTTCTGTGACGTTCAACTTATCTACTTGATTACAGTTGAAGGAGAGCCAGAATTCATGTCAGTTATCAAACTGGAATAAATAAATAAATGCATGAATAGAATTGTTCTACCCTTCTCCTGTCTGTGTAACATGGAACAAGTCATCTTTTGGTAAATAAATTTGGTAAGGCACAAAAGTCAAATAACAGTGTGACAAATTTATGAAGACTGTTTCTACTCCTGGCTGAATGGATTTTGAATTATGAGCAGCAGTGAGCTAAGGTAAGTTTTTACAGAAATGCTATAATGTGGTTGGAAACCTCGTGTTCTCTGGCACCTGTGAGAGTAGCTCAAATCAACTGAAAGAATTGGGGATCTGTCTTGTTGCATATAGCATAATGAACAGTGATGCAGCTGTGTGAGTAAATAAGAACTGAACACAGGGAAATAAGTAGAACATGAAATATTACTTCTTAATCTTTCCCAGTGAAAAATGTCACTTTCCCTTGTGGAAATGTCACTGCTGTGAGACCCATTCTTTCCACATTTCTGCCAAAAGTTTGAAGTTAAATAGAAAAATATAGATTAATGTTTGGTGTACATATGGAGCTGTAACTTCAGGAATGCCAATTACATGACATTAACTTAATTGAAAATCAAGTAGTTTTAGATTTTGAGATGAAATTGAACAACTGTTTTGTTCATTGGTTATTTTTGCACATCATAAACAAGAAAATGAGAATCAGTTTACTTCAGAGATATTGTTTTAAGTCTTCCTTAAGATTCAATACATAAAAGCAAGGGATAAAGTATAAAACTGACTGAAGCTTAATGAAATTTGGTTATAACAAATTAGTGGATGTTTAATAATCAAAACAGTGTTTACTGCTTTGAAATGAATATTTTTTCTCCTGAGAAATCATGCATGCTCAAATAGTGACAAAATTATTTCCCAGATCATGAAATCTGAGCAAGAATTGTGTCTTTTTTTTTTTTTTTTTACATTACATAATAGTATATGACAATATAGTATGAATGACACAATCTATTGTGACTCATTAAATACCTGCTACAATGTTAACATTTATAACCATTTTCTTAGTGATGAACTTATAAAATATATATAAGATCAAATCCAAAAAGGTAACTTTTTTTCAGGGTTGGGGTTGAAGTTTGTTTTTACTATTATCTGTATTTTATTAAATAGTTTTTTTTTTCTAAGCACAGCTAGGAACAGGCAGCAATTAACAATTGTGTATATTGCCATTACAGCATTGCCATTAAAGGACAGTCATAAAGGTAATGACAAGAACACTGACCTCAGAGAGGTCAAGTAACAGCTCAGTCAAGCAACAGCTAATGGGATCTGCTGTAGGGGAAGCAAGCATTCAGATAGAGCTTTTGAAAGACCTGTAATGTTTTTTTCTTCAGACAGAGAAAGGCCAACATACCAGCTGATAGTTATTGATGAATACTTATTTAGGTTTAAGATAATGGTTTTGAAAGTAAAATCGCAAACCTATTTTGGATGAATGCATAAAGCCTTGGCAGATAAATTGAAAATGCTCTTAGCTTGCATTTGTTGGCATTTGCATTTTTATGAAGTAATTTTGTCATTTTCTTTTATGATGGCTTGAACGTCATTACCCATTGTTCACTAAGACTTTATTTTGAAAAGTATAAAATTAAAAGCACATTAAAAAATCTAAGAAATTCTCTTGTTAACTAAAACATAACTCTTGCAAATTTTACTACTCACTTACTTGTTAAGTTTGATCCAAAATAGTTACTTGCCATATCCCATTAGAAAGAAGAATTATTGAGAAATTATGAAGAGAACCTTTGAAATGACACAAAAGCAACTTAATAAAACTGTATCCAATTTTAAGTATTTAGTTATCCAAAAAAAATAAAAAAATAAAAAATGAAAAAAAAAAATAAAATAAAGGTTATTCTTTAGTTATACCTTCTTTGCCACAAGCTCTATACAACATTCTGAGGTGAGCCAAAACAGCAGAAAATTTGCCAATCTCTATTGGGTCAGAACTCCTTCAGCTCCTTCTAGTTTCTTCCACTGTCCTCCTGGATGAAGAGTAACACTCCAGTAGAGTAATTTGGCTATGGATGAAAAGATGTAAGAGAAGAATAAAATAAAGCTCTGAAGAACAGAAAGTGGTGTCTAAAATTTAATTCCTAAAGAAAGACTTGAATGTCAATATTTGCCATCAGTGTGTATAAGCTAAAAGACATTTTGAAGAGTTTGTGAGATCAATACCTTCCTAACTTCACTATTTGACTGATAATAAGAAAAGTAATGTGAAATGAAGTAGAAAAACTGAGTTTGAATAAAAAAATAAAAAAATAAAAAAATAAAAAATAAAAATAAATAAAAAAATTAAAAAATAAAATAAAAAAATAAAAAAATAAAAAAAATAAAAAAATAAAAATAAAAAATAAAAAACAGTAGAGTTCAATAAATTCATTACAGTTCAGATAGTTGTTACTTGGTCTGTATATACAGTTCTAATAGCTTCATGACATTGCAAGTGTTTAACAATCTTTTATATTTGGGAGAAGAAAAGACACCCAGACATCCCTAAATAATTTTTTATAGTGGTTAGTCATCACAAGTGAACAAATTTCTCATATAAAACCCAAATTTTTCTGGCTTTAACTTTTAGTCATTGTATCTAGTCATGCCTTGACTACAAGATTAAAAGAGGTGTACTATCAGAAATCTTCTCCCAGAGTAGGTACTCAGAGATCATGATCAAGCCATGCAATCTTTTCTCAGATAACGGAAAAGATTACATTTCTTGATTTGCTCACTGTAAGACTGAGCTGTTCTGCTGTCTTACAGAGACTTATGTGGTCCTACTCTTTCAATTCTTTCTATGTGATCAATATTCTTAAAATTATGACCATGAATACATTGTTTCAATCGTTCTATACCCATGTATGTTCACTTGTAGATAAATCAGTGGAAAGCAGGAAATCAGTAAGGAGTCTTCAGTGGAAGAGATTACACATGACATGGCATCATACAGAATACAGTTCAGCATCCAGTTTTTGATTCACAAAGTAGTCTGCAATAAACTCTCAGTAACAATTATTCTACCCTACTTGCTCATGATAATTTCCTGATTTAGCACTACTGTAGCCCATGGTAATCTTAGCTACCATTTTACTCCCATAGATTATATTGAATTAATTTCCAAATGAAAACGTCTGAGTATCTGTTGAATATACGTTTTTCAAAATGTTATCTCCTGTATTTTTAGTGCAATCTCCTTTGTTTTAGCTATACAGCTCTTCAACCCAGGAAGCTGTGTATGATTTAATTGTAATTAGCTTCAAACACTTAGTCAGATTTGGAAAAACAATCCACATTTTGTTAAGATCAAGATTCTATTTTGATCCACATATATATATCAATATCATTAGGTCTCTCCTATTTGAATCACACTAGAAAGGTCTCCTTTAAATAGTAATTCCCCATATGCTTTTACTTTTGGAAGTCTCACAACACTATAAAATATTTTTTCATCATCTGTCGCTTTGTAATTTGTTCTATAGGCACAGGGAGGCTACATAGTAATTAATTAAAAATTATTAATTAATTATTAATAATAATTAATCATTACCTCAGTCTTTCATGTTCAGCTTAATTTGGCTTGGCACACAAAGTTAGTAGATAAAATACAAACTTTAAGAAGGCATTTCCATGTGTGCCATGCTAACATTTAATCTTACAAGGTCACAATGATAAGTTCATTAATTTAAGTAATTGATAGGGCTTAAAGAGTTCTGGCAATGTGAGAATGGCAGAACATGGGTGTTGGAGAAAAAAAATAAATAAATGAAAATGAACAAGTGGCATATGATAGCAAGATCCATTTTAATTAAAGACAGCAATCTCAATCATTTAATAAACAAGTTACCAATATTTTAACATAAGCAAAGATGTGATATAACAGTCTTCCATTAAACCACTGTGTTGAACATGTGGAAGTGAACAACGCAATTGTGTACCAGAAAATGTTCTCAAAAAACTTAACACACAAGTAAAAGACAATGGAGAAGAAGCACAGAAGACAGAAAGTCCAGAACCACTGGAGGAACCATGATATTTCAAAAGCTAATCAGTGTAGATAAATACGATTAGTAAAAATTTAAATATTTAGAGATGGCCTTCTTGAGTGTTATCTACTTTTCAGAGATAAAATGTCCTCCCTTCAATATACCACATACATTTTATATTAAAAAGACTGATATTAGGAAATATACAGCAAATATACAATACAAGTTTTTTTAAGTATGCCTTAAAAGCAAGCATCTAAACAAACCCATCAAGCAGTTTCTGAGTTCATGAAGCAATATTTCCTTCCTCATGTTCACATAACATCACTAGAATTGAATACAAAACTCAAAAGAAATAAGCTGTAAATAGAGGTAACAGTTTGTTCTTATGTTCAGAAATATTTATAAATACAGGGAGGGAAAAATCTTTTTCTGTTCTTAGAACAATTTAGCAAAGATCAGAGTAGTTTCTTATCTCTTACTGCTCTTAAATCAAGAAAGGAGATTTTTATAGTGGAAACATTGCAATTCAATCAGTGCTACTGGCCATAAAACCAGAAGTAATTTGTTATTTTGAAGGTCAGACTGGATGAATGGAGCAGTCATCTCAGTTTTTAAATCCATCTTCTATCCTAAACATGGCACTTATGTCTTTATAGAAATGATACTATCCTCTACAAATAGACAAAATGCAAGTGCTACGCTGAAAATATCTACTGCTGAATGATATTTTGAATAACCCTAATTAAAGACATGCTTATTTTAAGACATATTATAACTGCTAACCCTTTCGTATTTGTCTGTATAGTCCAGTATTAACTGCGTAATGTGGAATGAACTCTCTCCCACACAATAGAGAGAAGGGTTTAATTTTAATCCAGGGAGAGGAGAGGAGAGGAGAGGAGGAGAGGAGAGGAGAGGAGAGGAGAGGAGAGGAGAGGAGAGGGAGAGGAGAGGAGAGGAGAGGAGAGGAGAGGAGAGGAGAGAGAGGAGAGGAGAGGAGAGGAGAGGAGAGGAGAGGAGAGGAGAGGAGAGGAGAGGAGAGGAGAGGAGAGGAGAGAGAGGAGAGGAGAGGAGAGGAGAGGAGAGGAGAGGAGAGAGAGAGAGAGAGGAGAGGAGAGGAGAGAGAGGAGAGGAGAGGAGAGGAGAGGAGAGGAGAGGAGATGATTGTTCTGAAAAAGCTGGCTGCTCATGGCTTCAACAGACACTGTTTGAAATCTGACTGAGTGTCTGGACTCAAAGATTTATGGTGAATGAAGTTAAATCCAGTTATATGTCAGTCAATACTGGTGTCCACCAGGGCTTGGTACTGGGGGCAGTTCTCTTCAATGTCTTCTATCAATGATCTGAATGAGGATTTCAAGTGTACCCTCAGTAAGTTTACAGATGACAGCAAGTTAGACACAAGCATTGAGTTGAGGATAGGAGGGCACTGCAGAGAGATAGGCTGGACTGATGGGCTGAGGCCAACTGTATGTTTCAACAAGGCTCTGGTCCTGCACTTGGGGCACAACAACTTCATGCACTAATGCTGACTGGTGGAAGGGTGTCTGGAAAGCTGCTCAGCAGAAAGGGATCTGGGGATGTTGGTGGATAACTGGCTGAAGATGAACCAGCAGTATGCTCAGGTGGTCAAGAATTTTAACAGCATCCTTTCTTGTATCAGAAGTAACATGACTAGGGAAGAGATTGTACCCTTGTACACTCTGGTGAGGGCAAACCTTGAATACTGTGTTCAGTTTTGGAACTCTCACTACAGGAAAGACGCTGGAGCATGTCCAAAGAAGAGCAAAGAAGTTCT